>NC_037679.1:95427535-95727535 GCF_003255815.1 Theropithecus gelada | reverse complement strand
CTCAACAAAATATTAGAAAACAAAACCCAACAATGTGTAAGAATAGTTATGTGCAATGAAGAGTGGGATTTATTCCAGGTATGCATGACTGGTTCAACATTCGAAAATCATTTAATGTAATCCATCATATTAAAACGCTAAAGAAAAAAAACTTTTGGTCATATGAGTAAATGCAGAAAAAGCATTTGACAAAATTCAACACTCATTCTGGATAAAAACTCTCAGCAAACTCAACTGTATATAGAACATCTACAAAAAAAATCTACAGCTAACGTTATACTTAATGATGAGAGACTAGATACTTTCCCCTCAAATCCTGAACAAGACGGGGATGTCTACTCTTACTACACCTAGTCATCATTGTCCTGGAATTCCTAGCTAATACAATAAGAGAAGAAAATAAAATAAAAGGTATACAAACTGGTAAGGAAGAAATGAAACTGTTTTTGTTCACAGATTACATGGTTGGCTATGTAGAAAATCTTGAAGGAGTTGAACCTTTGGGGCAGGCTTACCTGGCTTTTAATCTTGAAAGAATAAACAAGAGAAACACAGAATTTGAGAAGGAAGAAAGTCAGCTAAGAGACAGAAGTTTATGCTGAGAGGGACTTTCCCAAGGCTAAAATGATTCTTTTAGGCTGGGCAGAGAGAGGTCAGTGAGTCCCTTAAGAGCAGGGACCATCTCTAGTTTCTGGAACTCTCTGAGTAAGTATCAGGGCTTCAGAAGGAAGGTCTGCATGGAGCACTTGGAAGGTTGGGTTCCAGGCCCAGCCTCTTGTTCTTGGTCAAAGGTTGCTACCCCCAAGAATGATAATGTGGCCACAGAATGGTGGATCTAAAATGGTCATGTGGACTACAGACAGATGGCCGTGGTGGAGTGGGTGCAATATCTTGATCCTGCATTTGGTCACCAGGTATGAAGGACCCAAAATGTCTGAAATAAATTTCCTATCAGTCCAATGGAGCTGGGGTTTAGAGTCATATTTTATTTATGAAAAATAAAGGGATGTGCTATTTCTTGTAGAATATATTGTTTCTAAGAAAACAAAGCTTAAAGCAAAAATCAGCTATTTCCAGGGTTGTGAACGCAATTCTACCCATAGATAAGGATGATTCGTGCTAGCACCTTATTTTATCTTCTCATTTCCGGTTTCTATGGTTATTTTACTCCTCTCTTCTGTCCCCGTTTCCTAACTTTATTTTTATTTTTACAAGATTTTTAATAAAGTAGCAGCACTCAACTTTTTTAACCTTTGCTGCCACCCTGTGGCTTTCTTTTATTACTGTATATGAAAAGGGCATCTTGGAGCTTCTGCTAAGCCATCCAAACAGGAACAAGTAAGTGTAGGGGAAGCACATTAAAAACGTATTTGAAAATAATACCGCTCAGTATCTGGGGCATGAATCTGGTATACACTATATGTGTCTTATGTATCAGTATATGTCTTTCAGAATCCTGTTAGTCTGTGTCTAACCTTATAGTACTTCCCCATTCTTCACTTCAAATCAAGATGCATAACTACTCTGGGAACACAGTAATTATTGATCCTGACTTGCCACCTAGTGTCAATTATTGATTTTAATAAACTCCAGAAAAAAAAGTCTTCGTAGGAAGCTGAACCTGAAATCTATAGTAGACTCAATTCTTAAAATAGAGCTCTTTGTGGGCTTTCAGTTGGTCTAAAACTTGTCACATTGGTGCAAAGCATTTTGGCTTTCCTTAAGTGGTAAGAAATACAGTTTTAAGAAGTAGAATATACTTATAGCCCATTTTCCAGGAAAATTTTCCATGAGAAATAAGGATTACTGTAATACTCTCCCTGGGCCTGTCTCTCTCACACTAACTCTGCCACTTGTTATCATCCTAAACAAAATCTGATCTTGCCACTGTGTTGTCTCTAAAAGATTTCATTAGCTTCCTATTGATGGCAGTGGCTGCTGCCATCACGCCCCCTGCAGCTGGGGCTGCTCACTCCATGGAGCCAGTGGGAGCTCCGCCTCTTCTGAGTTGGGGTGGGGGCTCCCCCAGGTGCTGCTGCAGCCCTGCAAACCTCAGTCCTCCAAATCTCAGCTGCAGACCCAGGCCTCCTGCTCTATGGAGCAGGCAGGAGCCCCGTCCTCCTGGGTGGGGCTACAGCTGCCCAAATGCAGCTGTGGATATGAGCCTCCCTGTGCTCTTGGAGGGGGCCAGGAGTAGGCAGGATCTGCTTTTCCGAGTGCAGCTGCAGCCGCCCAATCCGCAGCTGCAGACCTGGGCCTCGTGCTCCACGGAGCAGGCAGGAGCCAGGGACACATGGGAACCTTGCCCCTTCCAAGCTGGTGAGGCAGGAGCTTCCCTGGCACAGGACCTGGGCATCTCTGCAGTGTGCACCCTCATGGGCCCAGGAAGGTCCCTCCCACACTCCTGTCTTTGCAAGCTCAGGGGTGTCTGCTTGCACTGCCTGGCCTCTCTCCGCTCCTGGCACTGGCTTGGATCTTGGAATGGGGACTTGGGGGCCATGAATGGCAGCAGGAGGCAGAGTCCTGGGAGGAAGGGGGCGGGTCCTCAGTAAGGCTGCACCTTCAGACCAGGAAGGGCCTGAAGGCTGGGGGCCGGGCTGCCAGTCCCACCAACTGGAGTGGAGACTTGTGGTGCCTCTTCCTGCCCACCCATGGATGCCCATGGACCAATCAGCACACACTTCCTCCTCTCCGAGGTCCATAAGAGCCCCAGGCTCAGCCAGAGCAAGAGAGGATGGAGAGAACGGAGAGAGGACTCAATGGAAAGACCAGCTGCAGAGAGGAGTAACTCTCTCCAGGAGGCCAGCTGCAGAGAGGAGCAGCCCTCTCCAGGGCTTCTTCCTCTCTGCTAACAGGAGATGTCAGGATGACCTGTCTACAGAGAGGACACAGCTGCAGAGAGGAACTACCTTCTCTGCTGACAGCTTCAGAGACCTGCAGAGAGGAGCAACCCTTCCAGGATTGCTCCTCTCCACAGCTTCCTCTCTGTTGATGGCAGACGTTGGGACAACCTGTCTACAGAAAGCTAGCCACTGCAGGTCTCCTCTGAGCTGTTCTAACACTTACTAAAGCTCATCTTTGTCTTGTTCGCCCTTCACTTGTCTGCATACCGGAAAATCGACACCCCCAAAGATCCCCTAAGACTATTACTTATAAACTAACATGTAAACTTCTGTTAACACCCTTGATAAATGAGTCTCAACTGATTTCTCTAGCCTCACTTTTTATCACTGCCATCAACACTGTCCTGACTTTTCAACATTAAACCATGTCTAACTCTCTTAGCATAGGCCCCAATTGAGAACTGCTTCCTTTTCTGTCCTAAGCCTTACCTAGATCTTTTCATTGCAATTAGACAAAAATATCAGAGCATTAAGAGTCAGAGACCAATCAACAGGATGTTCTCTGTTCCTCTGTTTCCCATCAAATACAGCACTATGCACAAAGGTGGCATTCTCCATTGGGTCCATTTGTTGGGAAGCCCTGCAAATCTGGGCCCCACGCTGATGCAGCCTCTTGTGATTGAGATTTACAAGAGGAATCGCATGTGCCTTATATAAGAGTGTCTGCAGGCATGGCTGGATCCAATATCTGCGGGCACGGCTAGATCCTTTTCTGAGGATGGAGATTCTCTGTCCCTTTTATTAAATACAGGATAGTGGATGATTCATAATCTTGGACTCCATCGTATTATCTAGTTATAAGTCTACTGGCTCTTTTGAGGACACTGAGGGGCTCTTTTCTTTCTCTGCTCTGGGAAGAAAGAAGGTAAGGCAACATAATCTTTAAATAAAGAGACTCTAAGCAAGAACTTTTGTAGGTGTTACCCTTTTGCCTCCCTCAGCATAGTCTGACTTTGTTAAAGGCAAATTCAAATCGTGAGCAGCCCTGGTCACAGTCTACCAGTACCACGCGCCTCACAGAAGAAAGGGACAATCGCTCCATGCTGATGCCAACAGCTCTCAGACATGAACTCACCTGAGGGTCTCACAGATGCCTTTCCTGTTTTCTTTGCCCCATTTTTCTTTTCTTTTCTTTTTTTCTTTTTTCTTTTTTTTTTTTTGCTTTGCTTTTACATACTTTCTCTTCTTTCGAACACACCTGTCTTTCTGCATTCAGCCTCCCACCATCATCTGAAATCTCAAAAGAGGAGACAGCTGTCTCCTTCCTCACAGCTGAGTAGCACTGAGAAGTCGTTAAGGGAATGGACTCTGGAGCTGGAATGCCTAGGTCAAAATCTTGCCTCATTTTTCACTTGGACCTTGGGAACGTTTCTGACCTTCACCAAACTTCTGTTTTTCATTTTAAAAATGGGATTAATAATAGTATCTACATCGTGATGTGATTGTGAGGATCAAATTACCTAATACCAACAAAATGCTTAAAGCAGTGCCAGGCAGATGGTAGATACTCACTATTGCCTTTTAAAAAATTAACCCGTCTACCTCTTTTGTGCTTCTACATTTTTGAAATCTCCTTAGAAAACTTGTTCCTATACAGCAGGTCCTCCAATAAGATTGTTTCTGTTCAACCTCGTTTTGTTATAATGTTGACGAGAAAAAAAAATTACTTCCCAGTCAGGGCCACTTGTCTATGTGGAGTTTGCATGTTCTCCCATGTCTGTGTGGGTTTCCTCTGGGCACTTCAGGTTCCTTGCAAATCCCAGAGATATGCACATTAGGTTCACTGGCACGTCTACGTGGTCCCAGTCTGAGTGTGAGTGTGGGCGTGAGTGTGCCTGCAACGGGATGTCCTGTCCAGGGTTGTTCCCAACTTGGCCCTGAGCTACCAGGAAAGGCTCTGACCACCTGTGACCCTGAACTAGGATAAGCAGCTTGGAAAAAGAAAGAAAGAATGAATACAAATTATTGTGAAGTAAAAACTTCACAATAATTTGTGAAATTAATGGCTGAGAATGGGATCCATCAGATGTCTACCCTGTAAAGTAGATGATAATCATACAAATACATGGCAATAAATGAGGCAGGATGAAAATGCTTGGCAACCCCACCACATTTGTTCTCATTTGTTGTTGAACTGCATGCTGGTAGGAGGTGCTACCTCCTACCAAAATTTTCGTTTGTAAACATTTCTTCCTTGACTTAACCCATCACCACTGTGGAAACCATCCAGATAAACTTTATAAAAGTAATCAGGAAGAAGGAAGGGGGAGAAACGAAAATAAACCCAGCCTGCAGCACACTCAGCATTAAGCACTAGGTCAGCCTGTGCTTGGACCTGCTTCCTCCTAGTTGTTTGCTACCTGTTGCCCTAGAATCACACAGACCCTGGATCGTAGTTCCCCTTAACTGCTCTACAGTTAACAACTTGAACATTATAAAATGTAAAGTTTTCCATTTGAGATATCCTTTCAGGTCCTGCATACTAATGAAACTACTGACATCAGCTGGTCTGAAGGACCCCATAGGAGTTGACTCACCAAAGAATGCAGTTTCCGTGTCCTGACGAACTCATTTGCCTTACCCAACCAACCAATGATCCCAATTCTCCAGCTCCTCACCCTCCATGATCCCCTTAAAAGCTCCCGCCCAGAACTCTTCAGGGAGGTGAATTTGAGGGACTCCTCATATCTCCTCACTTGGTGCCCTGTGAACATTAAACTCTTTCTCTGCTGCAAATCCTGCTGTCTCCGTGTAATTGGTCTGTTATTGTGCACTGGTCATATGAATCTGTTGGTCACGTAACACTATGAATGCTGTCACTCAGTGATTCACCATAAATTGGGGAGTTGCCTTGTTTTTATTTATTTATCACATTTATTTCAATGTTCAATATTAGCAATGTTTTGGATCTTCATTTAGAAGTTTGGTGATGTTTCTGTGATCAGATATATGCTGTAGAAACAGCTCATTTTATTTTTTAAATTTAAATATAATTTTTATCACCAAAGTTATGTGCAAAATTTTAAAAAGGCAAATTTTCCTATGACTTTTTATGAAAAATAACGGTTCATTGACTTCTTTAATCTTTAATTTTTATGGATACATAATAGTTGCATGTATTTATAGGGTACTTTTTTTATACAAGAATACAATGTGTAATGATCACATGATCAATGAGATATTCATCGCATTAAACATTTATCATTTATTTGTGTTAGGAACATTCCAATTCCACTATTCTAGTTATTTTTAAATGAAGAATAAATTATTGTTAACCATAGTTGCCCTATTTTGCTACTGAACACTAGATCTTATTCCTTGGTTATATTGATTAGCCTAGGGTAAAATTGGTTTTGTTCTATGTCATGTCACTTAAAGTTGTAGTTTCTAAGAACCTATCAATGATGTTAAGAGAGAATATACTATACAGGTTGAGCATCTCTAATCCAAAACTCTGAAATCCAAAGTGCTCCAAAATCTGAAACTTTTTGAGTGCTGATGTGATGCTAAGAGGAAATACTGACCGGAGCATTCTGGATTTCCAATTTTTGGATTAGGGATGCTCAACTGGTAAGTATACTTCAAATAATCCAAAAAGTTCAAAATTCAAAACACTTCTGGTCCCAAGCATTTTGGATAAGGGATACTCAACCTGTACTTATTTATACTTCTCCAGTAACGCATGATTCTCTACACACGTAAAATTGATATCTAGAGGTTTTTCAACCCAAAGTCATACAAATGGTCAGTGGCAGATTTTGGACTAGAAGTTAAACTAATTCATTTCTAATTCCATGAAATTGTCATAATATTATGACTCCCACCTAAACATAACTTATTAATTGATTGATTGATAAATTTTCACCATTCTGCAATATGGAGCTTCTATCTAGACTGGCCAGTCATTTTACCTGGTGCTAAAAGAAACGATTTCTTCTGCTTTTGCAAAAAATATTTCCACTCAGATATACTCTACACTCTTGTCACTAATCTTCAGTTTAAAAGTGTTTTCTTGGAGTGAAACTTTCCCAGATTGCCATTACATTGCTTTGCGTATTCTGAGGTTCTGCAGTATTGAGGCTGTTGTGAATTGCTCCTAAATTTATGCTAAGTGCTCTTACCTCAATTTGGATGTCATTATTTGTTTATTGCAAATACAGGGTACAATGAAAAGCAGTAAGTGAGCACGGAGCAAATTTGCACTGAGTGAAGAAGGAATCAATTAGAGAGACGCTAGAAGTAGATACTTATTTACCAACCTCATGCAGTATCTGTATTGCAGAGACAAATATCCTTTTAAAAAGTCCTGGGTCTGGGGTTTCCAGCAAAGCCTTGTTTATAGACAAAAGCCTCAAACGTTCTCTTGCTCTGTGTCTGTGGAGAGAAGAGGAAAGCAAACAGGGTGACTAAGGGCTTGCCAAGGAGTGAATATAATTCTAACTGGATATGGGCAGCAGCAGGGCTTGCTAAAGGAAACCAAACTGGCTATGGCTGAGAATGGAATCCATCAGATATCTACCCTGTATTACAGGGTAATTTTATTCACATTCTTCTGATAAGAAAAGTAGGAAGCCTTCCAAGGAGTTAGTGTTCCAGTCCAAAGATGTATATTTCTGTGTTATCTTGCGGTATGATAAATCTGATATCAACTAATAAAAGATGTAGATGATTTTGTATTTAGGAGGACCGGTTTTGAGAGCAAAATGAAGGCTTGGGATATGGAGAGCAAACTGCCTATCTGGGACTACAGGGGACACTGTATTCAGTAAAAGTTGCTTCATCTGAAAGACACAATGGGAGAAAAGCTTGATGATGGGAGCTTCAGTGGGACAGAGCTACGTGGAGAGGCTTTGACCTATTAGGACTGCAAACCATACCCAATCAGGGCCTGCGTGATCACAAAAATGTCAGCCCACTGGGGAAATATATAGACGTGGTCCAGGAATTTCCACTCTTACTCTGGTGGAAAATCAAAGCCTGCTCATGCTACAGTGTTTAAGCAAAGTACTAGGGGGGATCACGCAGGTATGTATTCTTTCAGTTCTTATTCCATATATGGTTCTTTTTTCTGGCATGATATTTCTTATATCTTTTCCTCATCTGAAAGACTTAGCATAATTGTCTCCATAAATCAGTATAATACCTGCAATTTTACTTGGGGGGGGGCTGTGTGTATGTATATGTGTGTGTGTATGTGTGTGTATGTGTGTATGTATGTGTGTGTATGTATGTGTGTGTGCGCGTGTGTATGCGTGTGTGTATGTGTGTGCGCGTGTGTATGTGTGTGCACGTGTGCTGTATGTGTGCACGTGTGTATGTGTGTGCATGCATATGTGTGCGTGTGTGTATGTATGCGGTGTGTGCGTGTATGTGTGTGCACGAGTGCGTGTGTGTAGGTGTGTAGCGTGTGTGTATGCGTGTGCATGTGTGCATGTGTGCGTGTGTGTGTGTGTATGTGTGTATGTGTGTGCGTGTGTATGTGCGTGTGTGTGTGCGTGTGTGTGCGTGTATGTGTGTGCGTGTGTGTGTGTGTGTGTGTGTGGATATGTGTGCGTGTGTGTGTGTGCGTGTATGTATGTGTGTGTGTAGTGTGTGTGTGTGTGTGTGTATTTTAGGGATGGGGTCTCACTCTCTCCCTCACTGCAGCCTCAAACCCCTGGGTTCCAATGACCATCCTGCCTCAGCCTCCTGAATAGCTGGGACTACTACAGGTGTGTACCACATGCTGGCTGATTTTATTTTTCAATTTTTTGTAGAGATGGGCTCTCGCTTAGTTGCCCAGGCTGGTCTCAAACTTCTAGCTTTAAGAGATCATTCTGCCTTGGCCTCCCAAAATGCTGGGATTATAGGCATGAGCTACTGTGCCCAGCCTCTTCATTTGCTGTTTTAAGACCACTCAGGCTATAGTTCTCTCTCCTCTCTTAGTTCCTGCTATAATTATTTGTGTAGTTCTTGGGCTTTTCTTTATTGCTCTCCATTGCTGTACTACCTTTTTAAGGAGATTTATGTATGCCTTTATTCATAAGCACTTCTTGGTAAGACTCTTGGTCCTTTGGATTATTTTGCATGATTGATAGGCTTACATATCAATATACGTGTATATTACAGGTAGTTTTTGCTGTAGTTTTGTAGGTCAAGGAGGAAAGAATAAGGTATGGAGACAGATTAAACTGAAAACAAGATGCACAAGGGTTTACCACACTTTAATTCCTTTAATAATTGAGGTTTGGCCTCCACTTCCACCCATGTTGCTACTATCTCAAGTGAAATAACTCAGAAACAAGAGGTCAAATACTTCACATTCTCACTTATAAGTGGGAGCTAAATAATTTGTACACATGGACATAGAGGGTGAGATAACAGATATTGGAGACTCAGAAGAGTGGGAGGGTGAGAGGGCATGAAGGATGAGAATCACTTAATGAGTACAATGTACTCTAATTGGGTGATGGTTACACTCTAAGCCCAGACTTCACCACTATGCAATGTAGCCATGTAACAAAACCTTATTTGTACCCCCTAAATCTATATAAAGTAAAAAAGAAAAAAAATTCAAACAAATTGGCTTTTATTTTCCCATCAAAGACACTATGCTGGAGAGAACTGAATTTATCTAGGATTCTGTTTAGCTCACATGTCTCATAGTAATCATAGGCTTTCACAAAAGCAGGTTCCAACTTTCTTATGGGGGTGTCTTGCAGAAGAATGAAAGAAAAGGTCAGTGTTTGATCCGTAACCTAGGAAAGGAAAGAGCAAAAAATCGGAACCAGGGAGGCCTCATCTCTTTTTCTTTAGCATCAGTCTTCATCCTTTGAAAGATAATTTTTTAGTGAGCTGATAAGATTCATTCTCCAGTTCATCGGGCTCCCTCACGGCTCACATAGGAAGCAGTTGGATGGTGATGTGGATTTCAGAGTTGGAACCTCAGGAACTTGAGCAAAGGCTCCTGAGAGTAGATTAGAAGTTTATTAGTCTTTTAAACGATTAAAATAATATATATTCCCCCATAATATCCAACACATGGCTCTGCCTATAGTGAGAGATAGATTATTTATACTGGCAAGCTGACTCTATCTATATTAATATTAATATTTCCAAATATTCAGGAAACAGACATACATCAGGGGTTGTTCTTGTGCTGCTAATGAAGTTAATGGAATTACACTATGATAAGACTGACTGTGATTCATATATCTAGACTGATAGCATATCTATCATCTGTATCTATCTAATCTACCATCTACCTTATCTATTATCTATCTATCTATCTATCTATCTATCTATCTATCTATCTATCTATCATTAACTAACTGCTCTCATACATGTATGCTAAGGTAAGCTTGACTTAATCACTGACAACCGTTGGAAACACTTCCTATCCTTGATTACCAACTTTCAACGTGACTTCTGGATGATGAGGTTTATTTATGGAAAAGAGTGTTTATCTGAAGTACACAGAAATATTCATATTCTCATTATAATATAAACAAATCCATACCCACTGGCCTGCCCCAACACTCTTGTCTCTGACATTCCAAGTCCCAGGAAGCTTGCGATGAGGAATGAGGATGTAAAATATCTCACGTGAACAGAGAGGATGTGCTTTTCCAAATGGCCTTCCTGATGACTGCTCTTCTCGTACCACATGCTTCCCTGGTAATGAGACCCCCTAGAAGGACTGTTCACCTGGGTCTGTCTAGCAAGGCTGGCAGGGGCCCCACCTGGTCCACAGAAATCAAGATATGGTGCTTGTGCACTTCTGTCCTGCTCATGTGGCTAGATCTTTCAAGCTGAGGAAAATAAGAGAAATCCCCAGTGTTACTGAATAAAGAAAGCCTGTGGGGTAAAAAGAGACAAATAGACTGTGAGACTGAAGAAGTCTATATATAAACAAAGCTGGGGTTACATTTACTTAAATGAGTTCGAAGACACTTGTCCAGTAAGATGAAAACATATACAGGGTATTATGAATACCACCACATTAGATATAAGGTTGAATATTCATATGATTAAGTAATAGGCATCTTTGGCGTTTGTTTGAAGGTGAGGGAGAAGTATCCTCACACTGGATAGCTAGTCATCTGAGCTGATCTGTGAAAACATCTGTCTCTACACTGCCGTTCATCTCAGCTTTCTTTACACTTTCACAGTTCTTAAAGACTATGCCAATGATTTTGGTACTTAATTATATGTTGCCCTGAAATGTCATTTGACAGTTTTGGCTACCCATGTTTAATAATTTTATCTAGAATATAGGCCCACCTTCCTTATATTTCTTGTATCAGCACCTAGCACAATGCTAAACATATATTTGGTACTATATGAATTCAGTTTCCTTAGATTATGACCAATGTTGCTTAACATTATTAGGATACTGCTGCTATATTCTTACATGAGATTAAAAAAATCCAAACACCTAGCACCTATTTACCGTTTTCACTGTGAGTTTCAATGGATAAAACCAGATATCATCTTGGATATATCTAAGACTAGACAGCTCCCTGTGTAACTATAGATATAAGAAAGAAAAGAAATAAGCCTCACTATCTTTTGAATCTTGCTCTCTGTTAAGGTTCCACATAAGCCCTGACATCTTTATTTATTTTTATTTTTAATTTTATGCATGTATGTATGTATGCATGTATGTATGTTGAGACAGGTTCTTGCTCTGTCACCCAGGCTGGAGTACAGTGGCATGATCACTGATCACTGCAGCTTAGACTTCCCAGGCTCCAGCTATCCTCCCACCTCAGTCTCCTGAGTAGCTGGGACCACAGGTGCATGCCACTATGCCCGGCTAATTTTTGTGTTTTTGGTAGAGATGGGGTTTCACCATGGTGCCTGGGCTGGTATTGAACCTGTGAACTCAGGCGATCCACCAGCCTTGGCCTCCCAAAGTGTTGGGGTTACAGGTGTGAGCCACCATGCCCAGCCAGCCCCGGCATCTTTAAATAGCTTTGCTAACTATTCCTGTGTCCTCAGTGATCTTTTCATTCCTGGAAATAAATCGCCTTTACTGTCATTGTGAATGGTTCTGAAAACTAACTGCATAACAGAACCACCTAAAGAGTTCATTAAAAACATAGATACCTGTTAGCTGGATGTGGTGGTGGGTGCCTATAGTCCCAGCTACTAGGGAGGCTGAGGCAGACAAGTTGCTTGAACCTAGGAGGCAGAGGTTGTAGTGAGCTGAGATCGTGCCATTGCATTCCAGCCTGGGCAACAGAGTGAGATTCCTTCTCAAAAAAAAAAAACCAAAAAACAAAAAACAAAAAAAAAATACAGATGTCTGAGTACATCCTCAGAAATAATAAATTAAATCTTTATTGATGAGACCTGGAAATCTGCATTTTAAAATAAATTCTACAAAGGATGCTAACCAGATTTTAGAATTGCTGGTATATGTCACTTCTTTATAACTTATGTGTTTTGGATTAATGATGATCCTTTTCTGTCATGTGAAGACTATCTTCACAATTAGACTATAAGATTTCTCTAGGTAAGAGACAGTATCTGTATTTACATTTCCTGTGGTTACTTGAATATGATTTTACTTAATTCATACGTCTTGCTTTTATGAAACACATTTAATTTGTCTATTGATGATGGATCAAATTGTGAATATTATTTCTTCTTTTCATTCGAGAAGCTGGGATTAAATTCCTTTAAACGAGTTTGAAGGATTTTGTATTTATAACCAGAGTCATGGGTTCTATTCCAAGTAAAACGTTTTTTATTTTTTATTTTTTTATGAGATAGTATCTCACTATGTTGCCCAGACTGGTTTTGAATTCCTGGGCTTCATGTGATCCTCCCATCTCAATCTCCTGAGTAGCTGCCAGATAAAGTTTCTGAAGAGTGTTGTTGAATTGGGAATCTTTCTTCTGTTAGAAAAATAGAATTGTTGTTTTTAATAGAGATGGGGTCTTGCTATGTTTGCCAGGTTGGTCTTGAACTCCTGGCCCTCATCAAGGGATTTCAGTATCTCTCTCCTCTTGTCCTGGTTACCTGCCAGGGCAAAAGCATAGGCCGGCAGTGCCCTGGTGTAGACGTGGCTGCCATGGGCCCCTTCCCTTGCTGACTTCCAGGCTGACTCCAGGCAGAATAGGGCATTACTGACAACAGGGTGAAGACAGAATGATGGTATTTTGACTTATATAAAAAGGGGTCCTGCCAGGTCCCAGAAGAAACATAAAGACTATAAGATAGGTGATACCAGTGCTTTTCATATCTGTCTGTCTATCTATCTATCTATCTATCTATCTATCTATCTATCTATCTATCCATCCATTTATCTATTCCCTGACCATCTTCTTAGGAATCACTCTATTTTAAAAAATAAAAAGAATTGCTTTCTGATTAAAATGTAAACTGACAAAAGCAAGGCTAAAGGCCGTGTGCTTTGGATGGATTAGTTTTGGCACATAATCCGGGGCTTTATTGAACAAGTGGATCCTCCTGAAGGAACGACAAATATGATGCATAGTGTTGTGCAAAAGAAAAGCTGTCACTTGACTTTTAGAGGAGTGTTATTAATATTATAACCATAGGCAATATGATTATAACCTCATATCAACCTCTGGTAATATTATAACCATAGGTCACTGGGTTTCATAGCAGCATAGGAAGCTGGGAAATTAATGTGGTACCTACAGTGACTGGGAGAGGAATCTCCAGAAGGGAGATGGTGATATAGGCAGAGAGGGTCATTTCATCTTCTACTCTTCTTTGCGAATATAAGAGAGAGAAAGAGAAATTAACTCTACATCAGGAAACCTTTAAAGATATCTTCTCTCTTCATGGTTAATCTGTTTTCTTCTATGATTCCTTGACAATTCCTCTCATCTATATTCCCACTGTTCAAAGTTCCACTCTCAACCTAGATTCCATTTCTTTTTCCTTGGTGAGTGGCTTTTTTCTCCTTTGCTGTTGTCCTTCCATATTCTCCAGTCCTTTCCTTTAGGAATTTTCTTGCACCTTCTTCTTACATGTCTTTACCCTTAGAGAAATCGCCATGGACTGGTGAGTCAGCAGATTCATAACTAGCACACAAAAGAGATGATCTTCATGGCATTGTTGAACAGTGATCTAGAAGTCCTGAAATAGCCATTGTCCTGCTTCTGGGAGAGCCCCATGAGGGCTTGGGTAATGTACACTTCATTGATGAAAATGAAGTGTCGAGTTTGAGTAAGGGTCTCACTCAAGGCCCTCAGTAAAATTCAACACCCCTTCAACACATAGCAAGATCTCATCTCTACAAAAAATTAAAAAATGTAGCTGAGTATGGTGGCACGTGCCTGTAGTCCCAGCTACTCAGGAATCTGAGGTGGGAAGATCACTTGAGTCCAGGAGTTTGAGGCTGCAATAACCTGTGATTGCAGCACTGCACTCCAGCCTGGGTGGCAAGGTAAGACCCATTATTATTGTCTTTTCCTTTATTCTTTATCAGTAAACCTAATTACATGTCTATCCTTGCAGTTCAATCATTTGAGAAGCACGTGTTCAAAATCTGTATCATCTTCTGCTTGAAATGCATTGTATAAGGTTATATTTTGGAAAAAAAGGAATGCTGTTTTGAAAATGGGCTGGCTGTGCCATGAGTTTATAGACTAGTGCTTTGATGTTGCTTAGAAATCAAAGACTATAGGGAAGTAGTCATTATTCTGGAAATGTGTTGTTATAACATCATATCTCATATGAATATCTCAATCATTATTGTTGTATAATACAAGAAGGGAATTTAGAATATTATTGTATAATGTAAGAAGGGAATTTAGAAAACAATTATGTTTACTCTTTCATTTTGACTAATGAGATTGAGGCCTGAAGAAGAGGCCTTTTAGCTCCTAATTCAGTCTTTTAAAAAAACGATGGCAATAAAAATAATCTATTGAAAGATGATATTTCAGAGAGTGTTGAAAAGGGGGGATACAATCAGAGGGGAAAATATTTGACTGTGGACTCTGAAAGTAAATAGCCTAAGAGCAAAACTGAAAGTTTACAAAGGAAGGAGTGAGCCAATAGAGTAACTATACTTTATTTGCAGTGTAATTTGACTTAAAAATGGTTTTCTTTCTCTTGATACTCTTCCCTTTGCTTCAAATGGTTTTTTGTTCCCTCTGCTACCTCTCATACATGTGTCAAAATTCTCTCTGTTCCACATGATGCATCTTCTTTACGAAATATTTTTATATTCCACAGAAGCGTTATCTTCTTGTGTGTACATTGTATACCTATTGTAATAATTATTACATTTTATCTTATTGTCTTTTTATTGTTGTTGTTGGGTGGCAATGTCGTGTCTAACACATCAAAAGAAGTGGTTTCAGTTCTGGTTCTGCAACTTACCGTCTACATGACTTTGGGTGATTAATTTGGCCCATGCAATATTGGGTTCTGTCTCTCTCATACGGGCAATAGGCCTGCTGCACCATTTCATTTTTATCATCTTTGCTAAATAATTAGCATTTATTCTAAAACATAAAGTGATTTCTTATTTTACCTAGATCATGGAACACTATATAGTAAGGACAAAATTTGGTACGTTTGATCTTCAAGTTGGTGAACACCTCTAAGCCCATGTCCTGGAAAAAGAATGATTACCCAACCAAACGTAAATATTTAAAAATTATATAGAAGTAGAATACCTAAGTCATGACATTACAGTTTTACCTAACCAAGAAGAGTTACAGAATACTCAGTGCAGTAGTGGAATAGTATAATTTTATTCTTTGAAGACTTTGAATTTTGTTTCTCATACTCTTTAGCATAGCAAGGCTGAGTAGTGCAATGTATTTACTATGTACTATATTTACTATATATAAATGTATGTACTCTATTTACCAATATAGTATTCTATTAATCCTAAATAATTCACAAGGCATATTAATGGATAATATAGGCTTTACCTTAATAAAGTTGCAAACATTCTCTTCATTGCTGTGTGACATTAAGTACGTGAGTAAAGACGTTATCCTATTGGATGCAGTCTTTTTCTTCTCCCTCCTCCTGAAACTTGGAATGAAGTCAGTGATGCCCTTCATACTTGGCAGATTATATGCCCATAAAATATAAGAAATAAAGGGGAATTTTTTTCCTCTTCTTTCTTGAATGATCCCCAGTGAAAAGAAAATAACCTATGTGATTACTACAAATTATTTCTTGAATGTGTTTATGATTTATAAAAAAGACTATGTGGATATTTTCTTTTAGACAGTGTCTTGTCCTAACGGTGTATTTACCATGTTCATGAACAGACCCAAAATACTCCAAATACCCAACAGTAACAGAAACATCAAGAGAGTTCAAGAATAAATTTTGGACCTTATATATTGAGAGAGATGATATTTAGGATATAATTTAAAATAAAATACATTTATATAATTATTAAGATATTACATATTAAATGTATAATATATTAATTCCAGTTTGGGTGACAGAGTGAGACGCTGTCTCAAAAAAAAAAAAATACAGTGACTATACCTAACCTGTAGAACATGATACCTTAGCCTATCCTACCTTAAACATGCTCTGAACACTTATATTAGCCTACAGTTGGGCAAAATCACCTAACACAATAGATGTATAATATATCTGATCTATTTATATATTTATTTATTTTTATATTTATTATATTTTATATTATAGTATATTATATTATAATTTATATTTATTATATTTATATTATAGTATATTATATTATCATTTATAATAAACATAAATTATTTATTATATTATGTTATATGTTATATGATATATATAGCAGATATATTAAATATTGTGTTAGGTGATTTTTTATACAATATATAAATATATCAGATATATTATACATTTAAACAATCAAACACCTAAATAGCCCAATTTTGTGTGGATCAGTACTACTAATGGCTTAGGGTAAAATGACAGCTACAGCATAACTAGAATGTTAAAGTGCCATGTCTCAGACAACGTGTATGGACATAAAGTATTCGGGAGAATACTCCATAATAGAAAAAAAAGTTGTAAAGACTAAAAGACTAAATAAGACCTTTTTTTCTTGAGCAATGATTTGCCCAGGCTGGTCTCAAACTCTTGGCCTCAAACGATCCTCCTGCCTTGGCCTCCCAAAGCATTGGGATTACAGACGTGAGCCACTGCTCCTGGCCAGAATTCTTGATTAAACAATAGGGTCTAAATAAATTTAAAACCATTTTATTCTTTTTATTCTTGCAGGGTAAACTCAAACATCGTATTTCTTTCCAACTTTGTATTCTTGTCATAACATCCCAATATTCTCTGAGGCAAATGGATGCTTATGACCAACTGGCCTGAAATGGGGGAATATAGGGTTGGTGGTGAGTCACATATAAGAAAATGCAAGAGAATAGCACCGTATCATATTTCAAAATAAAATACAAACTCTATATAAAACTGACCCCAACAAGTCTCCATTTCATTTCCTGTCATGTATCCATATGCTTTCCTATAAAGAATAAACTTCAGTTCACAAAATCAGATGTAGAAGTTACGTTACCTTTTAAAATTCCACGTAATTTTAATTCTAAGATTCCCATGCCACCAGGCTGGTGGGAAATCCATTTTTAGTTGTAATTAGGCCCTTTCTCCAGTATCACATATGAATTTGAGTGTAATACCCCAAAACTTGAGAAGGCCATTGTATCTCCAGTCCACCGGGGCAATGAATAACTTGAGCACCTGATCATTATAATGACCCAGAAGTGTATCTTTTTATTTTACTCTGCGGTGAGTTTTTCTAAGGGAGGAATCCTATTTTGTTTAATTTTGTATTATAGCATGGGATACTGTGCCTGGCAGATAGTAGACAATCAGTTAGTATTTCAGGAATAAACCCTCTTGGTCAGTGATACAGCTAATGATTTGCAACAAGCATATCCTTAAAGTACATTTTCAGTAACGATTTCCATATGAACAAAGAAATAAAGTAGAACTAAGAGGTAAAATTTATTATAATCCTGTTGCTTGTTCCCATAGCCATACTCTGATTTCTTTTAAGTTCTGTGCCCTGGATTGATACTTAATTTGACAGCTAATTATAATGTTTATTAAGCTCTGAAATATGCTGTCTCCTGGCCTTTTTGTCTGAAGTTGTTTGAGGTGTCACCATGGTTGGAAGTTAGGAGCGTGGAAGCTAGACTTCTTGGTCTTGAATTCTAGCTTTGTCACTTACTAGCTTAGTAACTTTGGGCAAATTACATGTCTCTGCCTCAGTTTCCTCATTTGGTAAGGTAGTACCTATTTCACAAGGCTGATGGTGGCTGCAGTGGGGCGTCCAGAGCTGCCATCACGCCAGCTGCAGCGACCCCAAGGCAGCCGACTCCGCCGCCACCATCTTCGCGTTGCCGGATGGGGGGACCTGCTCCCAGGCTCGGAGCCTCCGCCGCTCCGGACCCTGGCCCTACGTTGCCGCTCCCGCCCGCCGCGGTGGGCGTGGGGAGGAGGGGAACAGTCCCTGGAGCCGGCCCCGGGAGTCCCCCCCGGAGCCTGCCGCCCTGGAAGCCGCCGCGATGGACCGGGCTGAGTCCCCCGCTGGAGGGGGAGCAATGTAGTCGGGCACGGAGGGGCAGACGGAGAGGTGCCCCAAAGCGGAGCTGGGCCCGGGGCGGTGCGGTGCTCGCACACAAAGCGCGGTGGCTGGGCCCAGGGCGCGGAACTGGGCCAGTCTTCGGGGCCGGGGTGGGAAGTGGGATCGGGGCCCGCTTTGGGGACCCGGCCAGCGGTGTGGCCACCGCGCACATCCCTACAGTGCCGCGTTCCTGGGCCTTGGGAGGAAGCTCTGAGTAGTGCCGCCCGGGGCGCGTCTCCAGGGTCCGCCCGGCATTGGGGTGACTGCCGAGCTAGACGCTCCTGACCGCCAGGCCCCAGGGCCCGCGATCTGCTCCCGGAGGCGCCCCCCAGGCAGGGCCGTGAGCCGGGCAAGGGAGAGTCCTGGGCTGCCCCTGAGCCCCGGGACCACTGGAAGAACTTGCAGCAACGTCACCCCTGCTATCACCCCTGCTACGAACGCCGACCAGGGCCCAAGGAGGCCCCCCTCCTCCCCGCCCCGCTCCCGCCCATCATCCCAGGCTGCAAGGAGGCGCCACCGGAGCTGCACACTCAGAAGCAGGTGAGCCAGGGACAAGCAGGAGCCCCGCCCCTTCCCAACTGGTGGAGCAGGAGCTCCCTGGGTGCAGCAGCAGCCACCCTGCCGCGGCTGTGGACATTTCTGTGCTCTCGGAGGCCCAGCAAAGCCCCCTGCCCACTGCGGGGTCGAGGGTGCCTGCTCCCGCTGCCTGGCTTCTCTCCACTGTTAGCACCCGCTCTGATCACAGGGCAAGATCGGGCCGAGCCTGCGTACTGTCACAGCCTCGCTGAGTGTGCACACGCTCAGGACAGCACTGCACCCTGTGCACCGCTGCGCCCCTGTCTCAGTCTCTCTTGGATCCGGGACCCAGGTTGCCAGCAAGTGCGAGTGGGCAGAAGTAGCCCGGTGGGCCCAGAGAAAAACTTAGGCAAAGGTGCCACCAGACTAGCCAGGAGAGTGACACCTCAAGGATCCCATGATGCTGATATGTTAATATCTGGGTAATGCTTACAGAATAAGCACCACACAAAAGTGATAGCTTTTATTTCTTATTTTGTTTAGCCTGGAGACAGAGCTAAGGATTGCTTGAACTTCAAAGTCCTTTCCAGTTCTTAGTTTATACAATTCGTACTCACCCTTCTGCCTAACTAAACATTGTCATTTTTGTGCCAAATGAAGAGTAGGACTCCTAGCATTGTCCTCAGACTCTCTTGGCTCAATCCTCCTGCTTTAGTCTTTCCAACTTCTTCAAAAACTCCTGAAGCTTTTGCTTCTCCTTCCATAGAATGGAAATGTATGTTGCAATACTTACTGCAAAGAAAATTATATATTTTAAAAGTAGACTAAAGAAATGTTGTGAGACATCAGACATCAATCAGATGTTGTGAGAACTGATTTCTGCATCAGAATATCTCCTGACTTTACAGCTATCCTTTCGTCCTGGCTCAAAGTTCCAGAAGAAAGATGCTCCAATATAATACTCCTATTTGGACTTTGAGTCATACACATTCCTTCTTCTGAGAAAACTTGCTTCTGCATGAACCCTCCCTTCATTACTTTCAGCTCATCTATTATTGAATCTGAGACCCCAGGTTAACTGACTGATGACTCTCATCAGTGGCAGATTTTGGGGTAACATAGGACACACAACTCCCAGTTCAGGTCAGGTCCCAATTATCCTGCCTCCCATTATGACCTGTTCAATGTTGTATTCCATTCTACTTCATTTTAATGTAAAAAGTCTTTTCTGGTGAAGCCAGTCTTGTTTTCTCATAAAAATTCACTCTTCGGGTTTTTCATAGGGTATTTCCATAACCACCTTCCTAGTATATAACCCAATACTTCTTCTTTCCCCACAGTCCTTACATGAAGCCTACTCATACCAACATCACTGTATTTTTTTTTGTATTCTGAAGTCCCTCAGCACTTGATTCCTTTAAGTTTTATCTTGGTGTTCTATTGGGAATCATATGGAAATGTAAAAAGATATTTATTGAATGAACAGGAAACAGGGAAAGACATTGACCAGAAAAAATGTTTATTCATCAAGTCTTTAAAGATACAAAAACATGTGTCTTCTGTGGAGCTCTGAAAACAGGACTCCAGCAAAGCAGTTTTCAGCCTTGTGGTCTTCAAGCATTTCCAAGATCTGTGATATTGGAAAGAAAAAAAATTAAGACAGACTTGGGTCTCCATGAGCAGAGAGTATTCTTTCCCTTAGTTCTGAGTGGCATAGTGCCCAAAGAAACCTAATCAGTACAGTGGGAACCCAAATCTGTTACAAATCTTTACCCATAAGCAATCCTAGAGACTGTCTGAGGTTTGACAGAGTCAGTGGCCCTCTCCAGTAAATGTGTTTTCCTATAATAATGTGCAGTGTGAGTAACCTGATGTTTTTGACAAATATTTACCCAGGGTTTTATGAAGGAGAAGGTTTGGGGGACAAGCTGAAGGAGCTCTGACTGCCTTTTGAAGGAGTGTGAGTGACTTACCTTTGCTGCAAGGAGCATTGTATTCAGCAATTGCAAACTCATCTGGAAAAGAAAAAAACCAACAAAAAACCAGAAATCATTACATGAAGTGAGGAAGAAAGCAAACATTTGTGGGATACAGGCCAAGGAAGGAGTCTGTTGTGGGAAGAACAGTATTGTACCAGAAACATTAGCATCACTCATTTGATGCATTGCTTGCTACCTTATATTCTCCTTTCAAATACAGTGTTTTATATTTTCTTTTATCCCAAACTCCTGGAGGACTCTTCAGATGTTCTACTTACTTAAATTTCATAGTCATACAGTCTATTTATCTGATGAAAAGGGAACTGAATATCCCACAGGTGTTTTGTATTAGTAGTTGATATATTTATAATGCAGGTTGTTTCTACAATGTGTGTATAAGAGACAAAAAGAGGAGCATCAGACTCGATGGAGACAAAATGAAGTGATAATGTAATTACTTAATGTAATAAATAGCCCCAACACATCTCCCAAATCTGAATTTCTGTGATCAGGAATTAAATATTTCTATGTGAAAATCACTGTCACTCACCCGTCTCGTAGTAATCATAGACTTTCACTATGGCTGGTTTCAGATCTCTTACTGGGACATCTTGCAGAACCGTGAAGAACAAGCTCAGTGTCTGATTTGACACCTGGAAAGCAAAAGTCAATTAAATGACCTTTCAGGAAGCTTTCTTCTCTCTTCGAATTAGTTTAAGTATTCACCTGTTTTTTGGGGGAAAAGCTTTATCATCCTACAGCACACTATAGGGTCCTTAATTAAATTGTGCAGAAATCTCTCAGAGGGGATGATAAATTCTCCAGATTATTTCTTAAAAAACTAACACAACACATATACTTCTGTCAATGCCGATACATAGCTCCTTTCATGGGGGTAAATGATACATACTTTTTATTGGATGACTGTGTTCATTTTTAAATATCCAGAGATTTGGTATAGCTTCACTTCTCTGTCTTGCAGGAATACTTGTGTAGACTCAAGGAGGCATCTAAAAGGTTGATCTTTCCAGGCTTAAATTTCATAAAATTTGTAAACCATAATTGCCATCAACATGTGCATGAACAAACTCTCCTACCACATGTATCTATAAAATCAGATTGGTTTATTGGTGAACTGGTCTTATTATTTTATGGTTCAAGTCCTTGTGGAGATTGACAGTTTTTTTTCCTTTCATATTGTTGTTATGTTGATAATTAACTAATAATTGACTAATCATAAGCGCTACTTCCTTATATTACTGGCTATCAAAATAACCTGTCAACATAATAAACACATTCTGTGAAGATTTCTTGCTTATGGGGTTTTAGGAATATTCATATCCCAAGATCCTAATAAGCCATTTCTACCCGTAATGCCTGGTGAAATATAAATAAAGGAGAGGAGAACATTCTTTTAGCGTTAACATTAGAATTCTGAAATTTCTAGCATGGAAGTGATGTTTCTAAAATGCATTTACCTTCCCGGATGTTCCCTTGGAGGATTATTATCTACCTTTTTTTTTTTTTTTTTTTTTTTTTTGCAAATAGACTAGAAGGTCTCTTACCTTATCCAGGTAAATCAAGACATGGTTGTTGCTGACTTCTGTCCGGCTCACATGGTTAGATCTTTCAAGCTGAAGAAAATTGAAACACCACCAATGTTAATAAATAGATGAAATCCTTGGGGGATCCACAGAAAAAATATTTTGTATTGCCAAAATAACCCTGAGGATAGAATTCTTCAAATGCTTTTTGTAAGCAAAGATATAATGTAACACAATTAAAAATGAAAGGCATAAAGGGTTCAATATCAGTATGACACAAGACCAATGTGTAAAGTTATTTATCTGACGAAAAGACAGCTAGGTATTCTAAACTTGGTAGTTACTCATATTTCAAAGTTCAATTCAGTTTCTATTTCTTCATAAGGAGTTTTTTTTCCTGTTTTGCTTGCTCGATTTTTCTTTTAACTTCTGTAATACTTATAGTTTATGCCAGTCATTTTCATATTTTTCACTGGTTCATGTTCATATGTTTTATCTTCTTAACAAAATTCTGAGCTAGGAAGACATTGAAAAACACCTGCTGACAATCTTTTTCTTGTAGTCACAGGTCCTTGCGCAGGGCTGTGCACACGGTGAGCATTCATACAAACACATGTGATTGTATTTCTGAGCTTGGAAAAAGCGTAAGGCTTTGATAGAGATTGATTTTCATAGTATTTTAATATTAGTATTGTCTTATGCTGGGGATACATACAACATTAAATCAAACAGGGCATTCTGGGGTTATGATAAACCTACCGTTTTCACTGTTGGCTTCAGGGGAATGAAGCCAGAGACCATCTTCACATCAACGATCGCCATGTTGGAGGCAGAGCGGCTCCCGGTATAACTGAGGATCCATGGAAGGAAAGGATTAGAGTTTTCTGTGTTTTTAAATATTTTCTTCTTCTATGTCCATGTTAAGCATTCCACAGCTCTAAAAGGTACATGTAAGTCTTCCCAAATATCTTATCCCAGTGGTTTGTAAAAGTGGTGTGTATAGAATTTTTAGGAAGCCTATTAAAGTCACCGAGACCAGGCCCTGCTCTAGACCCGATGAATCAGAATTTCTACCGTATAGAGGCTGAGGATCTGCATTTTTTTTTTTTTTGATGGAGTTTTTTGCTCTTATTGCTCAGGCTGGAGTACAATGGCATGATCTCGGCTCACCACACCCTCCACCTCCTGGGTTCAAGCGATTCTCCTGCCTCAGCCTCCCGAGTAGCTGGGATTACAGGCATGTGCCACCACGCCCGACGAATTTTGTATTTTTAATAGAGACGGGATTTCTCCATGTTGGTCAGGCTGGTCTCAAACTCCCGACCTCAGGTGATCTGCCTGCCTTGGCCTCCCAAAGTGCTGGGATTACAGGCCTGAGCCACTGTGCCGGGCCGAGGATCTGCATTTTAAGAAAGCTCTACAGGTGAGGCACAGGCTGTTTGTGACCTCTAATCTATGCCCGTTATTTTATTTATTTAATTTTATTGTCTTTCAGCTGACAAAATGATGTATATTATGAATAATAAATTTCAGTCTACATTATTTACAAAACCAACAACAATTTATAACGTTTACTTAAACACTGGCTTTCAACAAAACACTTAGAAACACCTAGCGTCTTGTCCCTGAGAGTTTGCATCTGAAATTTGGACTACTTAATTTATTTTTTGGCATATATATATATACGCTAAATTAAATGAAAAATATATATATATATATATTTAACTTTCAGGTTCAGGCGTACACGTGCAGGTTTCTTATCTAGGTAAACTCGTGTCATGGGGGTTTGGTGTACAGATTACTTTATCACTTGGGTACTAAATTTTGTACTCAATTGTTATTTTTTCTGATCCTCTCCCTGCTCCCATCCTTCACCCTCAAATAGGCTCTGGTGTCTGTTGTTCTCCATTTTGTGTCCATGTGTTCTTATCATTTAGCTCCCACTTACAAATGAGAATGTGCAGTGTTTAGTTTTCTGTTCCTGTGTTAGTTTGCTAAGGATAATGACCTCCATCTCCATCAATGTTCTTACAAAGGTCATGATCTCATTCTTTTTGATGTATGCCAGTTATTTGTTACATAGATTTTGTCCTAACTGTTTTCCTGAATAGTATCCCCAACCAAGTTATATGTTTGTGGAGAGAGAAGTTTTTGTCAGATCTGCCGCTATTTAAATATTGATGCATATAAGTATATCTTCCCCCAAAATTAATTATATCATATATAACCTGAGATTTATTTATTGCCAGTAGGAATTCTAACTAAAGATTCACTACTTCCTTCTAGTCAAACTTTTCAGTAATTCTTCATCCCTGTCTTCAATAAAGCAAGAATAATATAGGATTTCATTACATAACAAGGAATTCAGGTCAGAGGCAATGGGTAATATTTATTTAGTTGTTATTGAGGGAAATTATTACCCTTTAAACAATGAGGTTGCACAATAATAGATCCTGGATGGACAATGTAAACCCCATCATTGAGAAATTATATTGTACCAACTTAAGAGAATACATTGCATTTTTAACGAATAGTGCAAACATGTACTATTGTACTGCTTTACTTAAAGAGGAGTTCCAGTACGAAGATTGGTGGTTATTCTTAGGATTAGGTGATAAAGTCAGAAGGTTTTACCTGACACTTAGTGAGATTTGGAAGCTGGTGTGGGCTTTGGGTTCGTCACAAGTTGCAGGCAGAGTCTGCACCCCTAACGCAAACGGGAACTCTTCCTTTTCTGGGAGAATATTGTATTTCAAGGATGTCTATGGCACATCAAAGACAAAATCAGTTTTTTGCCCTTTCCCAGAATTCCTCTCAACTTCCCTAACTCTTTCTCTGGTTTGCCCCATTGTTTTCTGAGTGAGGACTTCTCAGTGAGAACAGCTGCTGTCCTCATCTGTCCTCTGTCCTCACCTGCCCAAGAGTCTCACCTGGAGGTAGACACATCCTTCTCCTGTCACTTTCATGCTGTATTCCCCAGGCAGCTCTGGTAATGAGACCCGCTGCAGTAACAGGCGGTTGCTGTTGTCCACTTGGAATTTGTTGGAAAATGTCCCTGAAGACTGGATAGTCACCTGTGCAGCCTTCCCAGTTCTGGTGAACGTGGCTGCTCCATATTTGGACAGAGCATGGAGAGCCACCACTGTGTCCTGGAAGAGATAGATGAGTGAGAGAACCCATTGGGTATTTTAAAGATTTGAGGGCTGAGATATTTTTCAAAGACCCATGTGAGGGACTTTGATTTCCTACTTCCCTCACTACTTAAATATTGGAGCTCTAATTTCAAGATTGATTCTAATCTTTAGATAGTTGAAGAGCCATAACATTCAAATATCTACCTTGGACTGTATGCCCTACATGTTTATTTTATTTATTAGAAAATTGATCCTTTTCTCTCTAAGTATATGTGGAACATGGAATGTGGAAAATATAAATGAATGATAATCAGTTATTGGCATCAGCTATTTGCTAACACGTCTTTCTTGACAACTGTGGTCGTATCTGACATCACCCAAGCAAAGTTCAGTCTGGCTCTCTCCCATATTAAACTTTGCTCAGTTGCTGAGGTCAGTGACCTGAAGAGAACCCAAGGTTCTTTGCAGCCATGAGTAGAGTCATGCTTCAGTTTCTCCAAAAGAAATAAAAGATGAATATTATAATTATCTTATGGATTGAATGACATTTTTATTTGGCTTTCCCTTTTTATTGGGTGATTTCCTGTTCCCAGTGAATGTCTGCTGGTAGATATCCTCATCAACACTGAACCTGGATGGCCTCCTTCAAATAATATATTTCTAAGAAATGAATGATAACCTTTAACAAAATTACTTAGTTTTTTTCATTCATATGATGAAAGATTAATACAATGGAAATAGGATGGAATGCCATTTTGTCACATTTTTTCTGTTTTAGGGTATATAAGCAAACATCTAAATTCTCCGAAGATAAAACTGCCTGCTGTGTACATATCGATGAATTGTTCAGATACATGGTTATATAGCTAGACTTAGGAGGTTGGATGAATCGAGACAGTTCTTTATGCTCCTGATGAATAAACGTTTGTGTATTATGAGGTGAATAGGGGGCTGGATGCAGTGGCTCACACCTATAATCCTCGCATTTTGTGAGGCCAACGAGGGTGGATTGCCTGAGCTCAGGAGTTCAAGATCAGCCTGGGCAACATGGTGAAACCTCGTCTCTACTAAAAATACAAAACTTAGCCAGGCATGGTGGCACATGACTGTAATCCTAGCTACTGGGGAGGCTGAGGCATGAGAATTGCTTGAACCTGTGGGTGGAGGTTGCAGTGAGCCAAGATCGCACCACTGCATTCCAGCCTAGGTGACAGAGAAACACTCTGTCTTAAGAAAAAAAAAAAAAAAAAAAGGTTGAATAGGGGAAGCACAAAATGTGTAGTTTTGAAAAAAGCCTATTAAAGGGGACCAAAGAATGGAGAGATTTGTGAGGAGAGGTTGTTGGAGGATTTTGAGTAGAGTTCCTTTGAACAGTTTGAAAGAGACCCTATAGCTTCCAGGAGAATGGCAGGAGACATCTCCTTCATTCTGCTGATGCTCCACTGCTGCTTGAGGAAGGCAGTGTTGTTATGGGAAACAGAAGGATAATAACACAGTGATGGGTTGCCGGAATTCTGAGCATTTCCTTTTGGCCCTCTTTGACTTTCATTTGCTTTTATTTCCCATTATCCTTGGATACTGAAAACTTTCCTTCACTTCAAGTTATTGTCATCTTTATTTTTTTTCTTCTTGGATGTGTTTGTTTCTTTTTGGTTCAAATCTTTTGCTGCCTGAAGGTGAAATCAAAGGTTTTGGCAAATCACCAACCTGGGTGGAGGAGAAACCGCCCTGGGAATTCTGCTGCTTCGTGATCCACTTCACGATGTTGGTTGCAGAGGTCAGGTCCTCCGAGGTGGGGGCTGGCTGGGCCGTGAGGTAAGCGAGGAGCACATAGGATGTCATCTCCACCTCAGCAGAGGGAGCCTGGGGTTCGTAAAAATGCCCCACTGGGGCCTTAGGTTTCTGAGGGCGCTCCCAGTGGACTGAGTTGTCTTAAAGGTGAGAAAAAGATATTTATAAGTGACTACATATTTATATTTAAATATAAATATAAAAGTACCCAAGCTAGTGTTGAAATGAGAATTGCATGCCCATTATAATCCCCTGAACTGTAGGTAGATGCTTTTCCTTCTATGTAAATCCGAATTTGGTGTGTTTCAGCCCAGCTAAGGCAGATATTGATGCTGGAGTCAGAAGCCTATGCCTATCTATGTTTTCAAATAGTTGCTATAGTTGGGTTGGTGGGAGAAAGAAATGGCACAGCAGTTGTCTCATTGGGTGTGGCTGTTTCCTATTTTTGATGTTATATGATGTTATATTAGACCATAGCTGGAGTTTGTTTACATTTCCTATAAAGCCTGTCTTTAGCAATTTCTTGTGAGGATCACAGATCACATGAAATAGTAGAGTTTGTACTCATTAGATTGAAAAAAACAATACAGTAATCCTTGAAATACCACAGGCTGACATGAATGTGAAACAGTGGGAACCGATATACACTGCTGTGGGAAGCCAATTGCTCTTTGGTGATATTCAACAATGGGGAAGATATGCTTAGCCCACTAATCCATCATTATGCTTCTCAAAGTATAATTTGGAGAAACACAGATGCACAAGAAAACAGGCACACGAGTATTCATTGCAGCATTGTTTTTAGTAAGAAAACATAAAAAAATTCATGGGAGAAGCTGGATGTGTAAATTATGACTAATTTATAGACTGTAATGTATTACACAGCAGTGAAAATTAATGAGCTGACTCTGACGTACTTGTATAGGGGTCTTCATCCACATAATGTTGAACTTAGAAAATGAAAAGCAAACAAAAAACTAAGCTGCTGAAATATTCAAAAATGTTTCTCTTGTTTCTTGAATGAGAGAGAAAAAAATCTTGTTTCTGTCACGGTGAAACACATGTAAAGATTCTGAATATTAGTTAGGGACACATATGCAGAAAAATATAAAGAAATCCATGGAATCGTAATGACAAATTCAGGAGGATGATTGCCTCTGGAGGTGGTAGTGATACACAAGGGATTTATTTTTCCAATATCGGTAATTTTCTATTTCTTAATCTATGAGATAGTTATACAGTGTTTTCTAGTTATAGCTTATGCCCTTTTGTGTATCTATTATAAAATATTTCTCAATACATTTCAAGGAGAATTAATGGCTATCAAAGGAAAAAGGTAGACTATTTTAATGGACATCTTATGATTTGCATTTTATTTTCTATGTTTTCAACCCCTCATATAGACCATGGTATATGTAGAAGTATTGTGTGAATATGAGTAGACTGGGCAACATTATTGGTCTTATGAAATAGGCTTAAAATACCAGAATTCACTTTGGGAGGCTGAGGAGGGCGCATCACAAGGTCAGGAGATTGAGACCATCCTGGCTAACACAGTGAAACCCCGTCTCTACTAAAAATACAAAAAAATTAGCTGAGTGTGGTGGCGGGGACCTGTAGTCTCAGCTACTTGGGAGGCTGAGGCAGGAGAATGGCGTGAACCTGGGAGGCAGAGCTTGTAGTAAGCCGAGATTGCACCACTGCACTCCAGCCTGGGTGACAGAGCGAGACTCTGTCACAAAAAAAAAAAAAAAAAAGAAAATACCAGAATTCATTCCAGTAGTTACTTCCATGATTATTTTCTTATGTTTAAGGTTATACAATGTACCAGGTAAGAATTGGGCATATATTGAGAACTGATATGTTAGTAGTAATAACTAGTACTTTTATAGGATTTGCTATGTGCCATTTACTCTATTGTTTTATGTATACCAATTCATTTAATACAACAGCTCTGTGAGGTCAATACTATTTTTATCCCCATTTTACTGAGGAAGGAACTGAAACACGAGGAAGTTAATGACTTTCCCAAGCTCACATAGGTAGCACATTTTGGAGCTAGTCTCCAGAGAATGCTCTTCTTACTAGCATACTATACAGATGGTCCCTGACTTACAATGGTCCCACTTAAGATTTTTCAGACTTTACAATGAGTTTGTCAGGATATAACCCCATCATAAGTTGAGAAGCATCTGTACTACCTCTTGTCTTTTGATTTCTGATTTAAGAAATCCTAGATTTTATAAAATCACAATATGGACAAAATACATATGATATATAGAAAAGAAGAGAGGAGACAGGGATCACAGGAGGTAGGAGTGAGGGATTTTTGCCATGCAGCTCTTGATACAGAGGATGGGCCAGGAGAAGGATCTCAGGTGTGCTCTCACCTTTCTTCACAGCTTCCTCATTAAGTGACTCGAGTACTTCCTTCCTCTTTTCCTGGTTACCTGCCAGGGCAAAAGCATAGGCCAGCAGTGCTTTGGTATATACATGGCTGCCATGGGCCCCTTCTTGTGTCGTCTTCCAGGCTGATTCCAGGCAAAACAGGGCATTGCGGACAACAGGGTGCTGTGAAGGCAGAACAAGAAGGGAACCGAGCTATGTAAACAGACATGCTAGCGTTCCCAGGCAAATACACAGATCACAGCACAGAAGTTTTATAAACGCATTTTCCCAACTATTCCTCATTCTTATCGATAGATATAATAGTATTTTTGTCTGTTATTCTCACATTCAAAAGACATATCTTTAAGTTTTTTTTTTTTTTTTTTGAGTGGTGGTGGTAAATAGCCTAGGGGAATTACTGGGAAAATTTAAACCTTTCTTATATGGGTTGACCAAATTCTCTGTAGATCTGGGAAGCACTGACATTGCATAGAAGGAAAACTGACGCTTTGCTTTTAATAGGATAGCATTTCAAACAGCAGGTCAGCAGTTTCGCTGCATCCAGAACTCTCCTTCAGCAGAGGAATGAGGTGGTACCTACAGTGACTGAGAGAGGAATCTCCAGAAGGGCGATGGTGATGTAGGCGGAGAGGGTCACTTCATCTTCTACTCCTCCCTGTGAATACAAGAGAGAGATTTGAATAATTCAACTTCTGAGAATGCCATTGATTAGTTATTTCTATTCTGCTGTGTCATGGAATTCATCCTTACCCATATCCATCCCTATAGGGCAAAGTATCACAATCCACTTTTGTTCTATCCCCTCTTTTTTGGTGCCATCCAGGTTTTATTTTCTTCTGATGCTATCCCTTAGAAATTTTCACATTATCACTTCCCTCCTCATCCTTGCAGGTATCATAACGGACAAATCAAAACTAGCTCCAGAATGATTCACCTTTATGGCATTGTTGAGCAGCGATCCAGAGCTCCTGAAACAGCCATTGTCCTTCTGCTTCTGGGAGAGCCATATGAGGGCTTGGGTAATGTGTGCTTCATCGATGAAGATGTAGGCTCGAGCTTGGGCAAAAGTCTTCAGAACAAAGGCTGTGAGCCTGACCAGGGAGGAAGCGATCATGATATTTATGTTGTTACAGTGGTTTTACAACCACTTCACAGCAACAGGCTCCATATGATGTCAGTTAGCTAACAAAAATTCTTGTGTACTTAGAGATCTCATCTCCTTGATTAATCTTTAGTCTGCTTGATTAATCTGCTAGATCTAGTATTTCCTTGCTACCTCTCTCTTTGCCACAGGGAGTCTAAGTATATTTTATTTTATTTTAGTTCCGGGATACATGTGCAGAACGTGCAGGTTTGTTACATAGGCATACGTGTGCCATGGCGGTTTCTTGCACCTATTGACCCATTCGCTTAGTTCCCTCTCCTCACCCACCACCTCCCAAAAGGCCCTGGTGTGTGTTGTTCCCCTCCCTGTGTCTGTGGGTTCTCATTGTTCAACTCCCACTTGTGAGTGAGAACATGTGGTGTTTGATTTTCTGTTCCTGTGTTAGTTTGCTGAGGATGATGGTTTCCATGCAGCTTCATCCATGTCCCTGCAAAGGACATGACCTCATTTCTTTTTATTGCTGCATAGTATTCCATGGTGTATATGTACCACATTTTCTTTATCCAGTCTATGATTAATGAGCAATTGAATTGGTTCCACTACTTTGTTATTGCAAATAGTGCCGCAATAAACATACGTGCGCATGCATCATTGTAGTAGAATGATTTATATTCCTTTGAGTATATGCCCAGTAATGGGATTACTAGGTCAAATGGTATTTCTGGTTCTAGATCCTCGAGGAATTGCCATACTGTCTTCCACAATGGTTGAATGAATTTACATTCAAGTACTTTTTTTTTTTCATTCAAGTACTTTGAATTTACTTATTTTTGTTAGTTACTCGAGTAAGGCTTTAAATATCTCTTATCTTTAGAGATTTCCTTCTGCAGATGACAGAATCTTCTCACATGCAGCTCTTATATGCAGTAACTTTTGATATTGCTTTACTTTAGGGATTTAAAAAATGTTTTACATTACCGTTTCCTTCTCAATGGTTTCCTCCTATTAATGAATTCATTCTAAATCAAGCTGAATGACTTAGAATGTGACACGATATACACTGAAGTTAACATGGTTTATCTGGAAGTTATATATGTTCACTGGCAATATCATTTTAAAACTCATGGTTATGGCAGCTACTTTAGAAAGAATAGCCATTTCAGAAAGAAAACCTTGGTATATTATTAATAGGGTCAATTTTGGAAACAAGCCTAACATACATGTATTTGGATATCAGGTTTTCTTCTTGTTACCTTGCTACTCTTGGTGGATTTATCTAGTATAACAAACCATCAGTCTGATAATACATATCTGATAGTGTTGCTGTGAATATAATTGAGGTAATACATGTAAAAGAGCTGGCACACAAAAAGGAGCTCAAAAAATTGTTCTTTCCTTACCAGGTGTTGCCCTGGTTCCTGCCATATCGCTCCCCAAAGGTGCTGTAGGAGCCATCATAGTGTTTGTAGTTCAACTGTCTCTGGTAACCTGGAAAGGAAGATTAATGAAATAGCACAATGGATTAATGTGCATGCTGAGGGTGGAGTAATTACTAAAATACCTTGGCTTCCCTTGTGACATTTCTTAAATTTTGTTGTCATAGATTAGGAGTTTCTGAGCCTTAAACATTTTATTGGAGGTTGGAGAGTGGATAGTTTCCATGAAATTAACTATCATAGTAGGCTAAGCTAATGTATCATGATATTCATAAGTAACTGAAACCTACTGGGAAATCCAGTTGAAATAACATTCAAGTTTTCCCTTACTCGAGTAATCACTCACCAGTGTTGAGATAGCCAATGGCCTTGGACTCGATCTCTGGAGTAAGCTGCTGTGTTTCATTTAGATAATCCAGAACATAGATGTTAGGAGCAAAGAGGACCATATTCTGCTCTCCACAGCCATAGGGCATCTGGAGAAGATTTTGTATGTTTTGCATGGCAGAGCCTAATATGTCTCCTAGAGAATGGGAGAGATGGGAAGTCATAAAGCTTGGAGATTATCATCTATCAAAATCATTAAGCAGAAATAATTAGTTGAGCTTAGAATTTGAGAAAATTTAGGAAGGATGATTCTTCCAGGGATAGGAGTATGATTGAAAGCAATAAACAAGCCCAAAGAAGAAGAGAAGAAAGAAGTTAAAATTATAGTGTCACTTTTAGTATATATTTATGGCAAAGAAAAATAGTATAATAGAAGCTGTTAATGCCCAGATCCATTATGGGTTGGAGACTCACCCAAAACTGAGACAGAAGCTCGGGCAGATTCTTCTACGACATTTGGTGGCAGTTTCAGGGATAATTCTTCAGATACCTCACCACCTAGAGAAATAAGCAAATCAGACATATGAAAATTATTTCTGCATTATATCTTTCTAAACAGCTCTATGACCCAGAAGCTAGGACTATGCCTTATACTAAACTTCTCCTGAAAAGTTGTCCTCCTTTAATACAACAGTAATATACATATCTTAAATATGGGCTACTGGTTCCTGTGATTTTCAGAATTTCTTCTTCAATGATCTTTTCAGTAACTTATGTAGAATTGCACGCCAAATATGACAACAAATTGTAAGAGCCTGGTGATGCTGTGATTCAGCTGCTGTCATCTGATGGCTAACACAAGATGGTTATCACAAGATGGTCTATTTAGCCCCCACCACCAACTTCCTTACTCTACAGTTGTATAGAGAAAATACCAACAACAAAGCCCTATAAGTATACATAGGTAAAGGAAAAATTACCCACAAAAGGTCCTGAATTCTATAATAATGCTATGTTCTTTCTTCAAATATTGGATATAAAGATAGTATTTTTATGGAAGACCTAGAAAATTGAGGATAAGAAAGTGAAGATGAACAGTATTTGATGCATTGAAAATAAAATAATTACTACTGATGAACATACATTTACTTCCATTTTAATCTTGGTAAATTATATGAAATGAAAATGAGAGAAGTGTCGTATTTATTTTCATACTGAATTCCTTCCTCATAAAATTCATATTAAAATGTTTCTTAAAAAAAGCCATTAGCATAGTTAAGGGACAAAAGGCCAAGCAAAATAAAATGCTTGACTCACTGAAAATAAAATAACTGCTACTGATGAATATACATTTACTAAAATTTTAATATTGGTGAATTATATACAAATGAAAAATGTAGCAATTATCTTCCCTTTCTCATAAAATTAATATTAAAACTTTTGTAAAAAAAATGCCATAAACAAAGTTAAAAACACAAATGACCAAATGAAAGAAAATATCTGCAACATATTCAACAGATAAAGAATTAGTGTCATACAACCGAGTCAGAAAAAAACTACTCAAAAGACAAATGGCCAAAGATTATAAAGGCTATTAATAAACATGCAAAACTAAGGTCATGCTTGTAATTAAAAAAATATAAATTAAAACAACAGCAAAATTTTTTTTTCTAAATTTTTGGCAAAAATTAAAATGAAAAACTTTGATGGTAACAGATGATGGCAAGTATAACACTATGGTAATGTATACTGGTGGAAGTATAAATGCATTTGGGTAATAAAGAGGAGAATTTTCTTTTTGTAGTTCTATTAAAACTCAGAATAAAGCAAGATGATGGACTAGAAAGTCTCAGGATCTTCTCTCCCTCCACAGAAAGTCCAACTAGCTACTATCCACAGATCAGAAAATCTATTTTGAAAACCCCAATACTTGGAAACAAGTCTAGATGCATTGTTCACAGAACTGAGTGAAGACAAATTAGAAGGGTAGGAAGAATGGTCTCACTTTGACCATGTCACTGTTCCCACTCCTTTAGGTTAGCACAATGCCAGACAGAGAGGATTCCCCTGGGGTCACAGTTTCCACAGAGGGGAAAGAGAACCAGAGGTAGACATCAAGATTCTCAAGTATTCAAAGACACTTCTCAGGAAGCCCACTCTGGTCTCATTTCACTGGGAACACTGGAAGTAATGGCATGACTAGACTACCTGAGGTCAGGTAGAAACAAAGAAGGACAGAGCTCACAGTGACCAGCATGTGGATTTTAGTAGTGCTTCTGTGTTTCTGCCAGCTATGGCACTCATTCAGAGACACCAGCCAACTGCATAGCCCATCTGCAAAACTGAGCTGGTCACTTTCAGAAGCATGGTGGGAAGTTCAACCTAGCTTGAGTTTCCAGATGGCCAGTCTGTAAGCCCAGCTTCAGAGCTTATGCCAGTGATCCCACCCAGGTAGGAGACACTTCTGTGCATTTCATAGAAGTGTAGGGGTTAAATACGCTTGACCTGGGAGTCTAAAGGGTGGCTCAACTCAGCCAAAACCTCACTCCATGGCTCCATGCACAAGGGTGGGGTAGCAGTCCTCTATTATGCACATCTAAGAAGTATAGTATTTATTTCTGTCCAACCCAAGCAACAACTCCACCTAATCTCGCAGCCCAGATTGTGACCCTGTCTACCTTAAGGTCCCAAATAGCAGAATCATCCAGCCAGGCAATATATCCTGTGACTGGCCTGACCAGAGGCCCTTGCAGTACCCAGCCAGCAGCTCCACCAGATAGCAGAGAGCAAACAGTGATCTTGCCAGACAGCAAGGCATAACCAGTGGCCCTACCAAACATAAGAGCAAAGGCAGTGGCCCAGCCAACTAGGGAACCCATGAAAAACTCTGCCTGCTCAAGGTTGTCACCAACTGATCTTTCCAGAATTATAGGCTAGACTAAATAGCAAATGTTTATCCCTGCCAAAGAATACCTATAAAGGCCAGAAGAAGTGGCTTTCTCCTCAAATGCACAAACAATGCAAGGACAAAGGATTATGAAGAATCAAGGAATCATGACACCTCCAAAAGAAACTGACAAAGCTCAAAAAATTGACCTCATAGAAATGAAAATCTATAAAATCACTGACAAAGAATTCTCCTCTTGAATAATCCTCTTGAAGAAATTCAGTTGACTACAAGAATATATAAATACAAAATTAAATGAATTTGCAAAACAATACACCAACAAAGTGAGAAGTTTGACATGAAATAGAAACAATTATCTGCAACTTAGCTAATATTGTAAAATAAAAAATAAATAGAAACAATTAAAAAGAAACCAAATAGAAATCCTAGAAATAAAGAATACAATGACTTTATTTAAAAATACAATAGAAAGCTCAACAGTAGACTTGGTCAAGCAGAAGAATCAGTGAGCTCAAAGACAGAATATTTGGAATTATCCAGGCAGAAGAGCAGAAAGACAAAAGAATGACGAAAGCCTATGGAAATTATGGGACATCATCATGAAATCAAACCTTTGCATTAAAGAAAGTCCAGAAGAAGGAGACTATAAAGCATATTTAAAGCAATAATGAAAAAAAAAAGAGTACAGAATCAGGAAAAAAAAAGAAAAAAAAATCAATATGGCTGAAAACTTCCCTGATCAGGGGATAGATGCCAGCATCCAAGTACAGGAGGCACAGAGTTCTCCAATGAAATTCAAATGAAAGAATTGTTCACTAAGACACAATAATTAAACTATCAGAAATCAAAGACGAAGAAAAAATTCTGAAAGCAGAAGGTGATAAGAAACATATCACATACAAAGGAATTCCAATACAACCATCCATGGGTTTTTAGCAGGAACCCTGCAGGCTGAGGGAGAGTGGAATAATATATTCAAAGTGCTGAAGGAAAACAAAAATAAAAACAATGTGTAATCAAGAATTCTTCATCCAGCAAAGCTGTCTTTTAGAAATGAGGGAGAAATAAAACATTCCCAGACAAACTACAAGCTAAGGGAGTCGTCAACATTAGTCCTGCCTTCAGGAATTACTGAAGGGAGTTCTTTAAGCTGAAACAAAAGGTTCCTAATTAACAATACAAAAACACAGAAGCACAAAATTTAATGGTATAAGTAATACAGAGTCATATTCAGAATACTCTGTGACTGTAATGATGGTATTAAAAGTACTTTTATCTCTAGTACAAGGGTTAAAGGACAAAATATTAATAACAAGCATAGGACAGTGTGATTAAATCTGGAGGAGATTACGTTAAGTGAAATAAGCCAGGTACAGGAAAACTCAGTGTTAGAATGCCCCGAATTCAGCCATCCAGAGTTTGCATTACTAATTATTTAAGGAAACATCCCCTTTGGTATGTGATATGTTTCTTATCACCTTCTGCTTTCAGAATTTGTTCTTCGTCTTTGATTTCTGATAGTTTAAATGGTGACCCACTGTCACCATTTATTTTCAAAGTAGTACTGGAAGTATCAGCAAGAGCAATCAAACATGAAAAAGAAATGAAAAATATACAAATTGAAAAGGAAGAAGTAAAATTTTCACTGTTGGTGATGACATTATCATATATTGGGAGCTCAAAAGACTTCACAAAAGGGTTGCAAGAACTTATAAATGAATGCAATAAAGTTGCAAGATACAAAATCAACACATAAAAATCAGTAGTATTTTCTATACACTAACAATGAATGATCAAAAAAGAAATAAAAACAATCCCATTTACAATAGCTATGAAAAAAATATGTAGAAATAAATCTAATCAAGGAGGTGAAGTGTACACTGGAAACTATAAAACACTGATGAAAGAAATCAAAGAGAACACAAATAAATGAAAAGCATACAATTTTCATGGATTGGAAGAATTAATATTGTTAAAATGTCCACACTACCCAAAGCAATCTACATATTCAACGTAATCCCTATCAAATTACTGGTGTCTAGTTATGGAATCATAAGTGTCATCAACAGATGAATAGATAAAGAAAATTTGGTATATATACACATGGAATTCCATTCCATTTTAAAAAAGAAGAACATGCTGCCATTTAGGGCAGCATGATTAAATCTGGAGGAGATTATGTTAAGTGAAATAAGCCAGGTACAGGAAAACAAATATTGCATGTTCTCATTTGTATGTGGAAGCTAAAACATTCAAATTCACAGGAGCAGAGAGTAGAATGGTGGTTATGGAGCATGAGGCTGGAGTATAAGGAAGATTGTGTTCAAGGGACACAAAGTCTCAGACAGAAGGAATACATTTTTTTCTTTTTGGGATCTATTGCACAGCATGGTGAATATAGTTAATAATAGAGTGTTGTATGTTTCAAACTTGCTTAGAGAATTTCAAACGTTCTCACCACAAAACATAAGTATTTGAGATTAGCTTGATTTAATTATTTCACATTCTATTCATAAATCATAACATCAGTTTGTATGCTGTAAATATATACAATTATAAATGGTCAGTTTACAATGTAATTAAAGAACAACAACCAACCAAACAAATAAAACTATGCATATCTACACATATGCTCTCTGACTCAGGAATTTTTAACATTTTGGTATGTACCCTAGCTGTATTTGTATATGTTCATAAGGAGGCTATTATTATAATTAACTAATTTTTTTAAAGCTAGCAAATAGTTGAAAAAATCAATATAGGAAGACTAAAACACTAAGCAGAATTGTGATATGTTTATATTACAAGATTAAAAGCAATGAAAAGGAAAGACCTAGATCTACAATTTGACATAGATAAATCTCCAAGACAGGATGCTGAGTAAAAAACAAACAGTGATTTATACAATGAAACTTATACAGTTTATTATATGTAAATCACACATCCACAAACATATACATCTACACACATTATTTCTAAAGATAAATGGATGACAAAGTACTGAAAAATGTTCAGGGGGTTGACATTAACCTTTAATATGATGTTCTCTTTTGTTTTTTTTAAATAAGAATATATTTTTATATAATTAGGTAAGCAAATTTGATTATGTTGGTAATTAAAATGAAATTAAATAAAGCTATTTGATGATTAGGCCTTACACCTAAGAGATAAATCAAAATAAGGAACTCAGAAATGGAGAAGTCATGATAAAAGGATTGAATGATAGGTACTCAATTCACTTAAATGTAGAAATAAGGCTAAATGACGAGGAAAGTATGGTTTTAGGATACATTTTATATGTTACATCTTGGCCACAGATGAATAGGTAAAGTATTTAGTATTTAGGATGAAAAACATACTAAATAGAAATTGTAGGTAGTCAGAGTATGGTGTTGATTCAGTGTCGGTTTGGGGTGAGAATGCGTTGTGCTGATACATTTCTTAGTGTATTAAATTTTTACTGTAAGTTTCTTAGTGTATTAAATTTTTACTGTAAGTTTTACTGTAAGTTTCTTCTCAAATGATTGATAGAGCATTAGGTACAGGATAGGCATCAAACAAACATTAATATGACAATAATGGTAAAGGCCATGACAACTTTTTCTTTGGGAAATAGCAATCCCATTATCAAATACCGTTGGCTATGCAAAACTCAGTGTTAGAATGCCCCGAACTCAGCCATCCAGAGTTTGCCTTACTAATTATTTAAGGAAGCATCCCCTTTGGTAATATTCATTTTGATTCTACCCACTTTCTACCTATGCCCATACCATACACTGGTCAGAAAGTCATTTGATGTTTGCATAGGTGCTACAATAGATCAAGACTCAGAATGCAGGCCTAGGGATATTCTGATCAAATTACTTGGCCTTCCTAAGAACTGTTTTCCCCAATTGTCAAATGCATTGATGCTGCTTCAGGTCTTAGATCACAGAGAAAGTGTAGGAATAATATATAAATGTTCTTTGAACTTTAAATGTTAGACTTTAATGTTTTTTAAATTATGATGGTTGACTCTTACCTGATGGACAAAGCAGGGAGTTGAATGTTGTTTCCTTCTCTAGTCCTTCAGGCTTTAGGTAAAAGAAAGAAAAGTTAGTGAGAATGGACTGACCTTTAGAACATGTGTGTTAATGGAGGGGCCACAGATATCTGGATAGTGAAGAGAAGGATTTGAACTGTATTATCTAAGAAAATTCTGTACATATAAGCAATATATGTAGGAGGTAATTTTATGCAAGAAAGTAAATCAAAGGGAGGCTGGGCATGGTGGCCCACACCCATAATCCTAGCACTTTGGGAATCTGACGTGGGTGGATCACTTGAGGCCAGGAGTTCGAGACCAGCCTGGCCAACGTGGTGAAACCCTGTCCCTACTAAAAATACAAAAATTAGCTGGGTGTGGTGGTGCACGCCTGTAATCCCAGCTACTCAGGAGGCTGAGGCACAAGAACTGCTTGAACCCTGGAGGCAGAGGTTGCAGTGAACAGAGATCCTGCCACTGCACTCCAGCCTGGGTGATGGCAAGACTCTGTCTCGAAAACAAAAACAAAAACAAAAACACCCCAACAAAACAGAAAGTAAATCAAGAGACAGAGAGATACATGAGAATAATATTATAAAATATCCATATATTATTATTATGTTACCCATATATATTACTATATATTATCATGGACTATATATTATTTAGGTTTACTTACTTCAACCAACAGAGGCTTGATGATTGTGTCTTTCTTTCCATATTGAGGGACTGAAGCCACCTCAGTTCCACACAGCTCTTGAGACTCTAGTGCCTCTGCACTCACAGTGAAATTCACATTTCCTGGGGAAAAAAAAAAAAAGGCCAATAGAAATGAATGCCATCTTCCCCTTCCTCCATGCCTCCAAACTCAAGATTTATAAATGTTCAATGCTCTGTAAACTTTTGTTTTATTAAAACACAGAAGCAGGAATGGAAACATGCAAATGAGAGGTGAATGATACTGGGAATTCAAGGTGGAGATGTTGAGGATATCTTTGTAGGTATCTTAGAATAAAAGACAAAGGAAAAAAATCGCAGCATCTAGCGGTCTTTTCCTGAAGGAAGTAGCACTCAGTATAAGGTTCCCACTGCCATATGCAATCTTTGAGTAGAGAATTACCTCTAGGAGTTTTTTGCTCACCTAATGATTTTGGGGTTATTGCCCAGGACACAGTTTGCCGCCCGTTTGCACAGATGCAGTGAGGCTCTTGTTCCTTCTCCACTGGGACAGCTAGGAAGGCGGGAGAGGCTTCCAGCTGCACACTGACCTGAAACCACACATAAGAAAGAGAGTAGAGGGGGAAGGAGAACAGAGGGAGAATGGGTTTGCAATAAAGCATCTTGAGGAATTGGTTAGATTTCAGGTTGCCTCACATTAAAGATGATATAAATGAAGATCAAATACCTGAAATACATTTAAGTGGATCTGACATATAAATCTGAGTTATTTTGGAAGCAACCTGCTCTTTCACATGATGGGACCAGAGGAAGGGAAAGGTAATGATGGCATGCTGCTCTACCTCTTTGGTCTGGAACTTTGACCATTCGCTCAGATCTCCCAGCAGAGGATACAAGACTTATAAACAGTTATGGTTTCAGCAGAGGTAAGATGCTCACAAACAACTTTTAAAATTAGGTTTAATATAATGAATGAGCTATGAAAAGTTAAATATATGAGATCGTCGAGGTTGAAACCTTATGGAATCTGTCATGAGAATAAAGTCCTGACTTTTGTCATCCCTGTCAGAAGTCTTCATACCACACAAATACTAACTTTGAAGGGTTATAAGGGCTAGCAACTTGCTTTATGGTGCAATTTGGTATTTGGAGATCTCACAACCTGTAACTTATACAATCATGAATATCTAGTAAGCATAGTTTGCATACAAGAGTTTGTCAGTACTCCTAGGAATGCAACTTTTAATTTACTTGATGGCTACCTTGTGTGTAATTGAGGAAAGAGATCCTTACCCGGATGCATTTGGGAAGGTAGTTTAGGACCGTGGCCTTGAGTGTGAAGGCCTCTCCACGGATCACAGAGTAGGGCATTGTGAGCTCCACAAAGAAGGGCTGGAAGGCTCGGAGAGAGGCAGTGGAAGAGATACCAAGTCCAGAGTCTTGGGACAAGCAGAAAGCCCCTGCCTTCCAGTCGGTGATGGTGTCAGGGACAGTTACTCCTACCTCAGCCACACCTGATGAGCTGGAGAGGAGGGAAAGTGAAGGATAGAAATGAAGCAGTTAAATACATCCTCTCTAGGGAGAGAATCCCTAGGAATGATTCTACTGTCACGACTTAAAAGCACTCAATAGAAAGACCAATAACGGAGAGTATAATCAAGGATTGAGATGGGGAATATAAGGCCTTTTCTTCCAGCTGTTTTTAATTGTAGTATATCAGAATTGTAGCATAATTTTTTACAGACAATATAGTTATAAATGTAATATGCAGTTTGAGATTGTTCTTAAGTTCTCTTCCCAAAAATGCTGTTCCACTGAGGGCTGCTTTATAATTTTAAATTCTACTACTATTGTGTATAGTGGGTCTGACTGAATCTGTATTTAACTCAGGATTGCCAACCAATGAGGGATCTCTTACAGGCATTAATCTGTGCAGTACTTGGTTATATTTGGTCTTTATGCCCATTTTCTGGAAATCTTAGAATTAAATTTGCACAAAATTTTTTAGCTCTGATGCAATTAGATTAGTAAGACTTCTTAGCTGATGTATTTACGTTAAACATCTCCTGAAATTAGCAATGCGTTTGAAAGAAGTACTTCAGTACTGAAAAATTAGCTAACAGCTCCTAGTTAGGCTTCGTCTACCCACTTCCTCAGTTGCTGACTGAGTGTTGGGCTTCTAACTAGCCTGCACGGGGAAGCAGAAGGGGCAGGAAAACGATCGACTTACAGGGAGCCTGAGAAGCAGTAAGGGCACTTCCCATGCCTCCTTCCCCCGGCTCACCCCACAGATAAAACCAGGTCTCCAGCATACCCCTGGGAATAATTTGTCTATGCATCAAGCACCCCAGCGTCTACAGCTCCTACCTAAGGGTCGGGCTCCTAAATCACCCAGGAGTAGTTGGAGCTCTGCAATCAGGAGTCTCCCTAGACCACAGTGAACATGGAGGTGGTTTTAAATAGGCCTTTGAGCAATGCCAGTGGCTACCTGCCCCCAACCACCCCTTGCCTCAATACGGAGAGAACAGGCAAAATCTCCTAGCTTCCGGTCTCTCCCTCGAAGGAGTTTGTCTACACACATTTCTGGCTGCCTCCTAAGGGTTGGGCTTCTAAACAGTTTGCATCTGGGAGTGAAAGGGAGAGGTAGACAAGACTCCAGGAGCCTGAAAGAGAGCATATGGCCATTCCCACTCCTTCTCCCCACCTGCGCCACTGGCTTGTTTCAGGGATAAAACTCCATTTCCAGTATCACTTTGGAAGGAGTTTCTTCACTCTCCTGGGTACAAATGCACATTGCCACAGCCATTATGGAAAACGGTATGGAGATACCTCAAAAATTTTAAAATGGAAACTACCATATGTCCCAGAAATCCCTCTTCTGGGTATACTCCCAAAGGAAATGAAATAAGCACCTCGTAGAGATATATGTGTTTTGGTGTTCATGACAGCATTATTCACGGTTGTCAAGATATAAAAACAACCTAAGTGTCTGGGTGAATGGATAAATAAATTGTGGCTATGCATAATGGAATATTATTCAGCCTTAAGTCGAAGAAGATCCTGCCATTTGTGACAACATGGATGAAGCTGGGGGAGATTATGCTAAGTGAAATAAGCCAGACACAGGACAAATACTGCATGATCTTACTTGTATGTGGATGCTAAAAGAAGTTGAATACATAGGAACAGAGAGTAGAAGGGTGGTTGGGGTTACACGGATGGGGAGAAGCAGGTCAAAAGGTACAAAGTTGAAGTTATGTAGGATGAATAAATTTAGAACTCTAAAGTACAGCATGAGGACTATAGTTGATAATATAGTCAACTATAATGACTATATAGTTGGATACTGAAACTTGGCTAAAAGGATAGATTTTAGGTGCGCTTGCCACGCACACAAAAACAGGTAACAATGTGAGCTAATAGATGTGTTAATTTGCTTGACTGTAGTAATCATTTCACTGTGTGTATGTGTATGTATATCAAAACATCATGTTGTACATCATAAACAAATAAAACAATAAAAACAGAAAAACTAGCAAAGAATTGAATATAGTGAGGGACCTCTATCGTTGCATATTGCATATGCAGGAAGTTACTTACTTTACCACCACCAAATCCCAGATCCATGTCTCAGGGAAGTACTTTCGTACAGTCTCTGTGTGAGGCTCTTCAAGTTGCAGCTTGCGTGCCTGGCCTCTTCCCATTACATCTGCATCTATGTTGGGTGAGGGATAAGGTACTACAATAAACATACAGATAAAGCTTATGAGAGAACGTAATAGTTGTCACCAAAAAAAACCCAAATCGTCTGATGAAATAGAGAGGAAGGAGGAGAGGGCACTTGGGTCATTAGGGAAAGCTTCTTTGAGGAGGAAATATGTTGGATGTTGGATGACTTATGAAGTATTAGAATAAGCTAGGAGTGGCCAGGCGCGGTGGCTCACGCCTGTAATCCCAGCGCTTTGGGAGGCCGAGGCGGGCAGATCACGAGGTCAGGAGATCAAGACCACCCTGGCTAACACGGTGAAACCCCGTCTCTACTAAAAAATACAAAAAAAAAAAAAATTAGCCAGGTGTGGTGGCGGGCGCCTATAGTCCCAGCTACTCGGGAGACTGAGGCAGGAGAATGGTGTGAACCCGGGAGGCGGAGCTTGCAGTGAGCGGAGATCGCGCCACTGCACTCCAGCCTGGGCGAACTGGGCGACAGAGTGAGACTTCGTCTCAAACAAACCAACCAACTAACCCACCGCTCCCCCACCAACAAAAAAAAGAATAAGCTAGGAGTGAGCTGGGGGAGGAGGATCATAAGCAGAGGCTATAGAGAGTTTGGCAGACAGAGGCTTGGATTATCTGTGGGGCACAAGGACTTTGTGGAGTCCTTGGTGGCTGCTGCCGCTGTGCTAAGTGGAGAGTGCTATGACACAAGGCCGTGAAGAGGGCAGGAATCCAAGTTTCCATTGGTGTGCTCCTCTGCAGGAGCAAGGAAAAACTAACACAGATGTTACGACAGTGGCTTTGAGAAACAGTTTACAGGAGGGAAAAGTTCAGTGATAATAAAGACTATTCTCTATCGTGTCAGAAGATTACAGTTAGTTTCTTTCACTCTATTCACCTTCTAGTAAGGGTGTGCTGGTCAATATTTCACAACCAGCTCTCTGGAAAAAAATTGTGCATATATAAACCTATACATGCATAAATTTACTATCAACCTTACTGATAAAGGATGGCACAATATAATTTATAAATAGTAAAATACACCATAGACTTCATAGTGAATTCTGTAGAGCCAATTGATTCTCCCTAAATGCTTTCCTTGATTTTTGACCCTCTTTTCTCTGCACTCAACTTATCCTCAATCATGATTTGACAATATGGGACTATAAATAAATGCTTGATTACTATTCAGTTCATCAAAGAAGTAGCTCATGTCATTGATGAATGTGTGTGGTTCCAACATCAATATTGGTTGATGTGTTGGGGAAGTTGAACAGCGTTTTTACCTGACTGATGGAGAATGTAGTCCTGTTTTGTGAACATTTCTATTTCTCTTTACACTAATCCTATGCTTGGAAACTTTCTCTTTCCTTTTCAGCCTAACACATCTATCTCCATTTACTAGAATTTGAGTTTATATTGCTATGTGACCTTGAGCAATAACCATAATATGTATGACTCACAAGTCCTTTCTTTTGTTAATTTTTGTCACATTGTATCTTTAAAAAAATTTAAAAGCCAGTGAATATATTAGGTAATACATATGTATTAATTTTTTGTTTACCATAATAACCTACACGTAGAACTTCAGGGCCATTCCTTTCATACTGTTGAAGCTGTGGACATATTTTGGGTTTACGAATCTTTGAGTTGGTGAATGCCTTTAAGCTCATGTCCTGCAAAGGAAATTATTATCTAATCAGTAAATATATATTATAAAACATACATAGGTGGATACTTCTTTTCATTGAATTTGACAAGCAATCCAGTTAACTTAATATTAAACTTTGAATATTCACATGTGTAGAAGGGATATTTGTATACTTAAGGAGGTAATTTTATTCTTTTCATTAAACTCTTTCAACAGTAATTATTTTGTATATACGATATTAATAAACATCACAGAGCAATTAATTTCTGTGAAAAAAGGAAACTTGAATAATATTCCAGAAAGTTCCAGCTTAGTTCAGTAGCTTTTAGCAGATCTGCTGCTATTAGTGGAGAAGCCACTTACCTCTTTATATCCCATTACCCTCAACTAGGACATGAAGGCATTCAAATAAAGACTCTTTTCCAAGTGTAATATTTTAAGAACTTTAAGATCAGACCATCTACAACATAAGGAGTTTACCTGTAGGAAGCTATATATATCCTTTTCATTTGTATTTGATACTGGAGTATATGTGATTCCATTAATATAGACATTATGACGATTGACACAGTCTTCATCGTCCTGGTCATTCAAAGGCTCAGGGAAGCCAGTGAGGTCCTTTACTGGTAGCAGGTTATAAACCTGTACAAATTCAAAAGACAAAAAGGCAAACTTATTTGTGACTTTTTTTTAAGTTCAAGGAGAAAAGAATAGGAATAATGAACATCAGTCTTTCTTTGAGTGCTCTCATTGCTCTGATGATTTATAGTGGGTATGGATCATTTTCTTGACACAGTGTTTTCATTTTGAAGATGTTTAACAATTTTAGGGAAAAAAACCACTCCATCTAAGTACTCAAGGGCCATACTACTTCGTTACACAGTTCAGAGGCCGCCACTAGACTCAACACTGGAATGAAATAAAATTTTATTAATTGAAAAATCGAGGTCTGATGTATATGTGACATTGCACAAAGCTTTGAGATGAGAGAAGGAAATGATAGTTTTGTGCTTATCTTGTGGTAAGCAACAAAGTTAATGGGTGCATGTTCTAAACAGGCACACGATAGGCATATCCTCTCTCCACAGGATATGATGGCATTTTCTTAGGTATTATTAGTGGAAACAAAATGCTCCAGATCTTCATATAATACATAAAACTTTAACTGTAAAATCCTAGGCATGATGCTTTCAAGTCCATTTGAAGGTGAGAAGACAGACAGACATAAAAATTGTGATCGTTACATTGCATTATATTTGTAGGAGTTTAAAACTGATTGACAAGAACAGATGAACAAAGTGAGTGGTGTGATGAAATTAGACACCTTCTCAAAGTATCTTAACATTTCTCCTTTCCTCTCCCTGATTTATTGTGGCATATTCCATAATTATCATCTGTCTTACCTATGGGACAGACAATGTAACTTCCATGAGACATAAATTTTTATCTTTCCAGTGGCTCACTGCTTGATCTCTACTAGCACTTAGTATAATGCTAGAACACAGTGGGCATTAAATAAATGTGTTGAATGAATGGCCTATACTAGTAGCAGCAAAGTATTTCACTGGTAAAACACTAATCAAAGGTTGAGAAGAGCTGGTGTTTTAACTCGGGTCTACTACTAAATCCCTGAAAGCTTCGGCTTTATTATTAATACATAGGATTGTCTGCCTTATCTACCCATCAGGGTTGTTATAATTTGAAAAATTCTTTGAGAATTATAAAATTATGTTATTAAAAACATAAAACATGTATATTATTTTCCCACATATCCTCTTGAGATCCTACTGCTGAAATGTACTTACTGCTTCCTTTAGAAGTATTCTAATATTTTCAGTTAAAATCCCATTAGAAGGACAAACAAGTAAGAAATATTTTCTTATAAGTTTCTATTTCAGGAAAATAAAAATATAAATTTCTCTTTGTTCAATTATGGTAGTAGAAAAAACTTCAGTAAGAGGTTATTACAATTGGCCTCATATTAAAAATCTGAAGATGTGAAAAAACTACTATTAGTACATGCCATTAACTAGTTTTTGCTGTTCCAATTCAGCATACCCTTTTGCTATTTCTTCTATTAGCTCCATATTTTCAAAGATTTCAGTTATCAATGTCAATTATATAGTAATTCATTTTTCCTAAGTTCCTCAGAGATAATACATATTAGGAAGTGGGAGCTAAGCTTTGAGGATGCAAAGGCATAAGAATGATACAATGGACTTTGTGGATTCAGGGGGAAGGGTGGAAGGGGGGTGAGGGATAAAAGGCTACAAATTGGGTACAACGTATACTCCTCGGGTGATGGTTGCACCAAAATCTCAGAAATCACCACTAAAGAATTTATTCATGTGACCAAACGCTACCTGTTCCCCCAAAAACCTATGGACAAAAAGGGAAAGTATTCTGATACTTCCGTAGTGTAAGGCTGAATGGGTCAGAATGGGGTAGCAATGCAGAGATGATGGAAATGATGGAAATGATGTGTAGCTTGGGAAAGCAATTATTTCAGCAGATATAATTCTTTTTTTTTTTTTTTTTTTTTTTGAGATTGAGTCTTGCTCTATTGCCCAGGCTGGAGTGCAATGGCATGATCTCGGCTCACTCAACCTCCACCTCCTGGGTTCAAGTGATGCTTCTGCCTCAGCCTCCCAAGTAGCTGGGACGACAGGCGCTACCACCACCTGCCTGGCTAATTTTTGTAGTTTTAGTAGAGACGGGGTTTCACTGGCCGTGTTGGCCAGGCTGGTCTGAAACTCCTGACCTCAAGTGATCCACCCGCCTTGGCCTCCCAAAGCGTTGGGATTATAGGCAAGAGCCACCAGGCCCAACCATAATTCTTAGAAAAACAGAAATCTGATATTTCCTTTAGCCTGTGTAGTCTTAGTACAGGTACCTGTATCACTTTCGTTAGGCTTTTTGAAACGTTGAAACTAGTTTGAAAACTCCTATTATTGGTTGCACAGAGCTCTGGGATTTTAAGGACTTTGGGTAGTGCATGGTCTTTTTACATTTTAAATATATAATTTCCAAATGGCTTCCCTGATTACTCAGTTAATCCTTTCTTTTATTTTGCATAACTACACTTCTCTTATAGCACTTCTCACAATCTGCTCTGTATTCTCTCCAGCCTTGCATATACGGATGTCTTGACACAATCAGAAGATTTGAGTTTGCATTGCTATGTACACTTGAGCAAGAAGCTTAACATATCTGAATAACGAGTCCTTTTTTGGTTGTTAATTTTCATCACATTTCATCTTTTAAAAAATTCTTTTATTTGATTCATTATACAGTATTAAGCGATACTTTTTTTTTTTACCTATAGAAGTGAGTAGTTTTGTATATATATAAAATTCCTTACCAATGAAAGCCCACAAGAGAGCCCAAAACAATTAATTCCTAGATAAATATAATTTTAATTGATCTTATCCTACTTATCCAGGCATTTTTCCTTGCTCTGAGCCCCTGGCATGGCCCTTCTTGATTCCTGAGGCTGCTGAGAACTCACCGAGGACGCCGAGAGCTCAGCATCAGGCTTCATGAGCAGCACGCTTTGGTCCACAGCACGGAGGGCGCAGAGGGACTGAGGAGCCGCTGTGACTTGCAGGTGGGCGTGTGAGGCTGGGAGGCTTTGTGATGGGCGGAAGCTCAAATCCACCTGTGAAATTGGAACAAAAGGTCAGAAAAGCAAATTTCCCAGTTTACCCATGCATTCACTCGCATTTGCAGTGTTCCTCATGTACAATGTATAACCACTCTGCTTGACTTCGTGGAGGGTTGGCATTATGTCAATCCTGAAGCTTTTTGTCCCCTACACTTCTCTTTCCTTCTCAAGAATCACTTGAGCCATTAGAATTATTTCTAATTATTCTTATAAATTACTAGTCATGAAATGCCATTTTTATCTTTGATACACGGCAAGGTGCTTATTAATTGTGGTGGAACATGCATGGGTTGAGGTGCTCTTGCATTTTTTCTTTTGGCTCCCTAGTAGTCTCAAACACGTGCTCACATATTTTCCAACATTTTACCATAGAAGAAGGGAATAATGTACTCTGAACTGTGTAATTGGTAAGAGGCAATGCTAGGAGAAGTTTGAGAGTTTTGTACCAGGAATCAAGTGATTCTGCTTCTTAGTATGACTCTGCCACTACCTTGCTGAAAGTCTCTGGGGAATTTGTTTAACCCTTTTGGCCCTAATGTTCACATGTATAAAACAAACGATAACAGTAGTAACTTCTAGTTTAAAATGTTGAAGATTTTATTATGTAAAGTACCCACCTTGTTGTCCAGACAATTTTCGACCTCGTATTTTGCAGAATCCCCAATCACGTCCCCAGTAGGTAAAACGGCATATATGAGCAACCGAGCGACAGGAGCAATGTCTGACTTCACAGGGATTGAGATGGAAAAATGGCCCTTCACTGGGGCACAAAGAGAATGAGAGGCAGCGATCATAGGTTAATGACTATTTCCATTAGTAGACGTAAAAGACATAATAAACAGAAGATGTAACAAATGGAGGACTGCCTCTAAGGACTCTAGCTTTAGAGAAAAACCTTATCGAAGTCCTCTCTCCTCTCATAAATCCTATACTATGTTGATTTTTCACCAGCTTGAAGCTTCAGATCACCTACATAATGTTCTGATGCTCGTTAAGGGTATGAAGACATCCAGTTCACTACCATTTGATCTAGGCCTCATACTAGAAGAGGGAGATAGAACCTGAAGTTATGAGATGTAAGAATAAGAGTTTAACACATTGTATTCATGCTACATCCACTTTAACCTTCTATGAGCCAATATTTGATTCTTTCTCCATAAGAGGAACACCATGCTCCTTCAGAAGTTATTTTCTGATGCCTATGTAGATTCTTGAGAGGTTGTATTAAGTTTCCTTCAGTCTGCTGTGGTGCTTCTGTGTTGCTACAAGAGCTAATGAGAGAGTCGACTACTGATACTTTTTTTTTTTTTTTTTTTTTTTTTGAGACGGAGTCTCGCTTTGCCGCCCAGGCTGGAGTGCAGTGGCCGGATCTCAGCTCACTGCAAGCTCCGCCTCCCGGGTTCACGCCATTCTCCTGCCTCAGCCTCCCAAGTAGCTGGGACTACAGGCGCCCGCCACCTCGCCCGGCTAGTTTTCTGTATTTTTTAGTAGAGACGGGGTTTCACCGTGTCGGCCAGGATGGTCTCGATCTCCTGACCTCGTGATCCGCCCGTCTCGGCCTCCCAAAGTGCTGGGATTACAGGCTTGAGCCACCGCGCCCGGCCTACTGATACTTTTTTAGCAAGTTATCTTTTAGAGTCTATTAGACTAGGAGCAACCTTCAAAGGCTTATATTATAACATATTTGCTCATGGTAAGAGTGCAGTTCAGCAGTGGAAGTACCCAATTTAATGCTTCATAATTCATAACTATCTTGAATAAAAAAAAGATATTTGTAATAATATAAATGATGGCTGAACGTGGTGGCTCACGCCTGTAATCCCAGCACTTTGGGAGGCCGAGGCGGATGGATCATGAGGTCAGGAGTTGGAGACCATCCTGGCTAACACGGTGAAACCCCATCCCCACTAAAAATACAAAAAATTAGCCGCACGTAGTGGCGGGCACCTGTAGTCCCAGCTACTCGGGAGGCTGAGGCAGGAGAATGGTGTGAACCTGGGAGGTGGAGCTTGCAGTGAGCCGAGATCACACCACTGCACTCCAGCCTGGATGACAGAGCAAGACTCCATCTAAAATATATATATATATTCATATATTTATATGAATATATATAAATATATATTTATATTTATATATTTAATATATTTAAATATATTAATATTAATAAATTTAAATATATTTAATATATATTTAAAATATATAAATATATAAATAAATATATATACAAATTTTTATATATAAATAAATTTATATAAATGTAAATAAATAATATATATAAATGACTCAGCACAAAACCTGGTATATACAACATACCCTGAAATCTTACATTTTCTCCACCCCATTCTCTAACACAATTCTCATTTTGAGAAGACGTTCAAGAATATTTATGGTTTGAAAATTTGGAATAAGCACAAATTATACACAACAACATTTTATGTATTTTATTTTCCTATTTATTTATTTATTTATTTATTTATTTATTTATTTACTTTTATAGAGATATGGTCTCACTATGTTGACCAGGCTGGTCTCAAACTCGTGACCTCAAGGGATCCTCTCATCTTGTTCTCCCAAAGTGCTGGGATTACAGGTGTGAGCCATCACAGCTGGCCCACACCAACATTTTAAATAACCCAAAGAAAATAAGCTAAAAAGAAAGACAACACATATTTGATAAAGGGTGAGAAAAAAAAATTATTGTTTTCCCTCCCCCAACTTTCTTTTAATTGATACTAGATGGAAATGGTCTCTTGTTACTTGAAAGTATTCCCAATATTTCCAGGTCAGGAATGGAAAACCAAACATCATATGTTTTCACTCATAAGTAGGAGCTAAGCTATTAGGAAGTGGCAGCTAAGCTATTAGGAAGTGGGAGCCAGGCTATGAGGATGCAAAGGCATAAGAATGATACAATGGACTTTGTGGATTCAGGGTGAAGGGTGGAAAGGGAGTGAGGGATAAAAGACTGCAAATTGGGTACAATGTATACTGCTCAGGTGATGGGTGCACCAAAATCTCAGAAATCACTACTAAAGAATTTATTCATGTTACCAAACACCACCTGTTCCCCCAAAAACCTTTGGAAAAAAAGGGAAAATATTCTCATACTTTCATGGTGTAAGGTTGAATGGGTCAGAATGGGGTAGCAATGCAGAGATGATGGAAATACTCACTGTGTTCCTGCTTCACAAGCAGTCCATGAGTCCCAGTTCGGACAATGCCTCCCCTTGCCATTATCTGCAAAAAAGGAAATAAAAAGAAACTGAATGTGCCAAACAGAGAACATGCTTCAGTCTCACTTCAATATACTTGTTTTATTGGGTTCCTGCTGGTAATAATCTACCTCAAGAGAAGTCAAACTTTCAAAAGGAACATGGATAAGAAGTCGAAGTAATGACATCTACAGAACTTCATGATCACTTGCTCCACAGACAGCTTTTGCCTACAGAGAAGTCAACGCAGTAACCTCCCTTCTCACCAGATAATAGAAGGAGAGCTTCTTCAGTCCCTGCAGGGCGCCTCCATTCAGAATATAATGTGCCTGGACTGTCTGAGTTTGGCCACACGGTAGTTCATGAGGCAGGGGCTCAAGGTGGACAAAGCTCTTGCTTGGGGAGAACACAAGATAAGCAGTGTGATGGGCCTCTTCGTGTTCTTCTGACACCCACTGGTAGCCGTAACAGGGACTACGATCCTTGTGTTTGACCTAATGAATTAGAAAAATTATGTTATTTTTAGATTATATGTCATAAAAATTAATGTTCTCACAAAACTGTGTAAGTTTGCTGTGCTACCTTAACTAGTAGCTAGAAATCGTTTGTTCTACAATGAAAAGTGGGAGAAGGACCCCGTATTTTGTTTCTCTGCTTTAAATGCAGGCGTGCTTTGTGGCTTTACACTGCGGAGCCTCCTGGGATTGAGATGTATATTTCTTAAGAGGATAAAAAGAAGCATCCTTTGCTCTGATTAGCTTGCCTGAAAGACACTGGAGCTATGAAACTTCATTGAGGAGAGTAAATAATCTCTAGAAATGGAAGAACTGTGCTTTCAGAGAGCAGCTGCCTCTTTTAGGGTGGATTTTGAGTGGGCATTATGAATAAATAAAATATTGTAACTTTAGGGGTCTGAGAAGACATTGATAAAAAGCATTGGTTTAAGAGCTGAACTGATGAATTAGCTGAAGTCTACCTCTTCTGGGCTGTCTTAGGCTGATTGCTGTTATTGTTATTGTTTTGAGACAGGGTTTTGCTCTGTCGCCCATGCTGGAGTGCAGTGGCACAATCTTGGTTCAGTGCAATCTCTGCCTCCCGGGCTCAAGTGATCCTCCCACTCAGCCTCCTGAGTTGCTGGGACTACAGGAGCATGCCACCCCACCCAGCTAATTTTTTGTATATTTTGTAGAGATGGGGTTTCACCACGTTGCCCAGGCTGGTCTCGAACTCCTGGCCTCGAGCAATCCACCCACCTCAGCCTCCCAAAGTGCTGGGATTACAGGCGTGAGCTACTGTGCCCCGCCTAGGCTGATTAGTTTTAATACTCCCTGCAGTCTGGATTCTAATGCCTCAGAGGCCGTAATTGGGTTATATTTCCAACTTTTCTTCCTGTAGAAGTTATTCCTTAGCTCCTTCCAGGTTTCCTCTACCTTCATCCCCAGCTCCCAATAGCACTAGTGAATCCTTGAGCAAAACATTTTGTTTATATCTTAATATATATTTTGGTGACAATACATATATGATCACCCCAAACAGGGAGCATGTAGAAATAATAATTTCATTGTCAAGACTGGCACAGTGCCTGGCATGTAGAAAGCATTCAAGACACTTTTTGAAATGAGTGAATGTTCAAATTTGAGTTTATTAGAGGTAGGTGCTTTTATGCCATCTATTAAAGCTAAATAAATACAACGCATTATTTATTTCTCTATAACAACGCAAGGACTCTAAAGAGGCAGGGGTTTTCCATTACCATGATTATGTAATATATGTTGAATATGTATTGTATATCCATGTATCTATAGACACGTCTATGTCTCTCTTGATCAGTAGAGGACTGCATGTTATACTGACCAAGTTATGTTGGTATGAACAGGTCATCTGGAGAAAATTAGAATAGCAAAACAAAATAAAGTAAGGTAATAATTTTTGGAGTATACATTTTTAAAACTAAATGCTAATTCTGTTAGAATTGGCTTTTATAGTAAAAGTATCTAACAGTTAAAGGGGGCTTACTAAGTGCTTCAATATGTGTTATTTCACTTAATCTTCGCAACCACCCCAAAAGTTAGGTGTTAATATTGCAATCATCTTACAGATGAGGAAATGAAGCATAGAGGTTTTAGTTAATTCCTTAAAATAGGGTTGAGCCAGTATTTTTAACCACTTTATCTGATTCAGAGCCTGGAATTCACACTTTTCAAAAAAGTATTATACATACACACACACACACACACACACACACACACACAAAACATAAAATTACCATCTTCATTCTTCTTTAGTGTACAGTTTGGCAGTGGTAAGTATATCTGTTGTGCAACAGATCTCCAGAACTTTTCATCTTGTAAAACTAAACCTGAATACCAATAAGAGCAGTTCCCCATTTCTCTCTTTCCCTAGCCCTTGGCAGCCACCATCCTGTTTTCTGTTTCTATGACTTTGACTACTTTAGAAACCCCCATATAAGTGAATCATATAGTATTGGTCTTATTGTGACTGGCTTATTTCACTTACCATACTGTCCTCAAGGATCATTCATGCTGTAGCATGTGACAGGATTTCCTTCCCTTCTCAGGCTGCATAATATTCTGTTGTATTTATATACCACATTTTGTTTACCTGTTCATCCCTTGATGGACATTTGGGTAGCCTCCATCTCTCAGCTATTGTGGATAGTGGGGCTATGAACATGGGTGTGCAAATATCTCTTTGAGACCCTGCTTTCGATTCTTTTGAATATATGTCCAGAAGTAGGATTACTGGATCATATGGTCATTCTATTTTTTAATTTTTTTCAGGAACTACTATACTGTTTTTCATAGTGGTTGCACCATTTTACGTTCCCAGCAACACTGTTAAAGTCTAACCTGCACTTTTAATCACAACAATATACTGCCTTCTTTTCATAAACTTTAAAAAAGTTAACCTTAAATTGGTTTCTAATTGCCAGCTTTTTCTCTCCATAGAACTAAACACAGTTTGGAAATTTTATCACCCTTAGGTTGCAACCTTGTTTTCAAGGCTACTTCATGTTATTGGTAACTTCTTTCCAAACTTACCCTAACAGTAAGAGTGGTACCCATAACGTTGGTGGTGTTGATAGAGAACTGTACAAGGCCATGCTCATCCGTGGTAGCATTGGAGTAATAGTTTGCTTCATTTCCTCTGATGAATATGACTTCATTTGGTATAGGGACGCCTTTCCCATCTACCAGGCGCACCTGAAGATTAAAAACTATGGATGAGTTACATCGGTAATAACTAATAGGCACCAAACATATTCATTTTATCACATTTTTAAGTGCCTCCTCTATGTTGAACATGGTTCCAGGCACTGAGGACACAGTAGTGAAAAACAAAAAACAAAAAACAAAGTTTCTTCCATCACAGAGCTTACTGTCTAGTGAAAGAGACAGATGCTAAATAAATACATATATAACATACACTAATTTAGTAGTAATCAATCCTAAGAAGAAAAACAGAGCAGTGTGAAGGGATAGACAGTGATAGAGATAATAACAAGGGTGACCTGAAAAATGTATTCTAGATATTTTGGAAGTGCTGTGTATTATTATATATAACTCTTAGAGAGTCACAGAGCACTAGAGTAATATGATAATGAAATATCTAAATCTATTAACTAAATTTATTTGTGCCCCAAACACCTATTTTGGGGTGGACCATTAACTTCCTATAGATTAGTGTCTGAAGTCTCAAAAGTGCACAAGTAAACAATTGCCAATACATTGTCCCGTGTGTTTCTCTAGCTGTCTTAGACATAGTCTCTGCTTCTCAACCTAGATCTTCAGCCTTTTGGAAGGCAGGCAGATTTTATGGCAGACTTCCCAAGTGAAAAATGTAAAATTGGAAAGAGGCACACAGTATTAAATAAGTCGCCAAAGCTAATTTACTGCTAATATTGTGTCGGCAGTTGAGTAGTCCAGCTCAGATTGTAAAGGTGGTGATTCTTTTTCGGTATAAGCTACATTTGGTAGCAGGAAGAACAATAGGCTGACCCCCATCAGTACCCATAATTGATTTACAAAATCTAAGTTTGCCAATGAAATGTTGGCTGCATGTAGAAAGACAAGAATAGGCACATAATTCTGATTTTCTTCTAGCTAGAGGCTCTTCTGACAAATAGGATATTTAACAGCAACAAAATATACTTAAAAAGTACACTATCTTTCTGAGAAATTTACAAATGAGCTGCCCTTTCATTTTAGGAAGTTGAATACATTTTGGTGTCATGACATAACCAAGCCTTCCAGAATGTACGCTACTTTGTTGAATTTATGCCTCTTTTACACCCTTCATAGCTGAAATCCTATAACATTTACATTAAGAAAATGATACACAGTAAATACACATTGAGGCACATGTAACTGTCATCTCAGACTTCCAGAGTCATAAAGATCCATTTGTACATCTGCTGACAACAGAAACATCGTAAGAGAAGATTTTTTTTGGTAGATACTATGAAAAGTCATAATTCAAAAATCTGAGAACCTTAAATAGCAGTGTTTTACCCCATGTTCACTGTTTTAGAAATATACTTGTTATTATAGAAAAATAGTGTAAATATACTATCCATGAAATAAACATTATTGTAGAATCTTTACTACTTCAAAATAAAAATTAAAACCACCTACCCACTTGTTTCCATACAAAGTTAGTGTTAGCATCATAATGAAACCAGTCAGCATGAATTTTGAGATTCTTGTGAGAAAATGTCATAAAAACCTGAGACTGCCTGGTAAACCATGAGAAGCAGATTGTGTGACTTGTACAATGCTGTTTTAAAAGGAGGGGAAAATCTCTACTAATTTTAATAAGGCTTTAGGATAATTACATACATTTCATATACAAATTTACAGAAGAATAAATCTATTTTTATGTAGTTTTGGTTATACTAATCAACCGTGGTGATATTTTATACCTTTGGTTATATTAAATGATGACATTAACCAGGCATTGTTTTAGCAGAAACCATAACTATTGTGCTAATTAGGTAACAGTACATGGGTTGATGAGTGAACTGGAAAATACTCCACCTGCCCAAAGAAGGGAATCCCTTGTCTAAAGTTTGAGTCCACTTTCACAAATGAGAGTTTGGTTATGGTTCTTGTGATTTCACTGGACTTCTTTCCAGTCAATTCCACTACTGGAAAAGAAGAAAAAAAATACGTTCTTTTTGGGAAGAATGATGTCTCTAAAATTCTATGACCTCCCCTCAACTTACAATTCATTATTTGGCTAAGAAAATCAATGTCTACTGTTTTTTCTCTTACACCCATGTAGTACACAAACCTGTTCCTTCTTCTTGGATCTTGGCCTCAGTGTGAAGTTTCATTTCATACTCCTTCCTCTTCAACTGGAAGACCTTGGTTTTTACTTGCTGATAGAAGCAGCCATGGCTGTTTAGCTAAGAAGGGAGAAAATAAAATACAAAAATACAATGCATATTATACTAAATAGATCATTGGTCAGTTAATCTGGTGTGATTTTTGTGGGGGTACAACATCATGTAGGCATTTTCTATGACGAGGACATGATAAATATTCTCTAGCAACTAAATATTAAATTTCACAACAATGTCTCATGTATAATTGACAGATGTATTTCTTGGTATCTGAAATTCCCTAGATAGAATGCGACAGAAATGTCTTACAATTTGGAGAGTAATCTTTTTTTGTACAAAGGATGCATAATATTTATACATATTTATGGGGTACACGAGATATTTTGTTACATGCATAGAATGTGTAATGATCCCACCGCGGGATTTAGGATGCCTACCAACTGAAATATTTATCATTTCTATGTGTTGGAAATAGTTCAAGTCCTGTCCATTTGCTATTTTGAAATACACAGTACATCTGCTCTTGACCATTAGAACTCCTCATCAAAGTCTGGTTCCTCCTCCATAATATTCAGCTGTGGCTGGGAAGTGGCCTCCCATATGTGGACTGTATCTGTCTGGCATCTTGGTGGGGCCATGTGTTAGGTTCTTGCTCAAAGAGAGAGCAGAACTGATGCCCTGGCCAGCTAAGGCAGTTAAGAGGTGTATGGTTTTTCTCCTTCCTTTGTAGAAATGAATGCCCATGGAGGCTTCGGATGGCTCAGCGTCTATCATTCTGAAACACTCACAATGGGCAATTACAAGAAATAAATAATTCCCATTGTGCTAAGTTCATGATTTTTTTGAAAAATTACAATAGCTAACATGGAATTCTCTTCTAGATTGTTCTCTTCCTGCATCAGAAAAATGCTGCAACTCACTGCTTTTCAACAATGCCTTTATTGTCATTCTCTAGAAAAAACAGTGTTCAACCTACCTGTCCACTGAATTTCTCACAGAAAGCCTTTGAATCTTCACCAAAGCAGTCAGAAGCGTCACTATACTTTCTGCAAATGCTCACAGTCACATGTCCTGGGACAGGCTTCCCATATGTGTATCTGTCATGAGAACATTCCCAAAGGAATCAGAGCAGGCACTGAACCTCCCCATTTTCTAGCTATTTATATCTCCCTTTTACCTACAGTATACTCCCTGTCTATACTTCCCGCTGCTCTCTGCGGGTTCACACAATACTGAAGATAAGAGTCACTAATGGCTCTTATAGAAATCTCCATTGCAACATGCTGAAATTTACTAGATTCTTCTTTTATCATTTCTTTTTTCCTTGATTTTTTTTAGCTTTATCTCAAAAAAACTTCCTTATTATAAAACTTAAACTTGTACTTAAAAGAAAAAGTAATACCAGCAAAACGAAACAAACAAAACAAAGCAGAACAAAAAAAAGCAAAGAGAAGAAACAAACACCCTCACATCTACCTAGGAATACAACCTATTAGTACGATAGTGTCTCTTCTTCCATCATCCTCTCCCCATGTGCAGCCATCTCTATATCGAGTTTTACTTGTTTACTTTTTTACAAAAGTGGGATTGTGTCATAAATATGTCACAGACGATTGCTGGGTTTCCAAGTGCGTTTGTCTCCTTTCCTATTTGAGAATGTCCTCTGTATCTCTATTTACAAGATCACACTAGTTATGAGGAACCAGAAACTTGGCCGTTACTGTGAGACAGAACTGGAGCAGGGGCCCAGCTGAATAGCAGGTGTGTTCCATGTGTGATCTTTGGGCAGGACTGATTCCTTCACTATACCTGCTCTTTCTGCTACTGCTACTGTGTGCCACCAAGGTTAGGAGCATAAGACCCAGGACACAAGAGTTTTCAAGGTTGGAAGAGACTGTCTTGAGAGATCACGTTTAGTCCCGTAAAAATGTCAGTGCAGAGAGGTATGTAGACCAGCCTTAGGTCGACCAGTAAGTTAGATGAGATTTCAGTTGTATGCCTATCTCTACAAATTCTGAATCTCAGTGATTTTTCCAGCAAGCATGCAAGGTCAGGTAAATGATCTGTTGATGATTGAATTTCCCCTATAGCCATGTGTTAATTATCTCCCTAATATATGTTTGGTTATTTTTGGTTAAGGCAGAGCCAATGCCCTTCAACACTATCCACCCTTCCCATTGTGTGTGTGTGTGTGTGTGTGTGTATGTGTGCAGTTTTGTCACTTTCAGAATCAATCCTATTAGCATAACCTCTCTAGAAACAGTTTCTTACCTCATGATAGAATAGTGCTGATAAGAACGTGAAAGAAAATAAAAAGGAAAAATAGAAAAGCAACAGGAGAACAACATTCTAGAGAGGAGGATGCTGTCAAAGCACTTAAAATTTTTGTGTTGCCACTACTCCTAAAGAGAGTAGCTAAATATCCCAAATAATGAATCTCTTTTAAATAATCCCCCACAAAAGATTTTTTAAAAATGAACTCACAGGCCACACACTGATACATTCATCTCTTCTTCCAAGATGGTGATTATCTTTGGCACTGTTACTTGTACTTCAAACTTGGGAAGAACTGTTGATTGGTGATAAAGAAGGTTGGTGATTGGTTTTCAACTTTGGGGGAATTCATATTTTCAAGTTCCCTGTAACGGTTCCCTAATAATATTTTAGGGCTCTGAAAAAGGTAGCTCTACTCTCCAATATAGTCTTATCCACCCTCCTCTCAAAGGAAGATTTCAGTTGAGGGACTATGAGAGATCACTGTATGCTTAGTTATGGAAAACTCAGTTAAAACAATAATGTTTTAATTTCAGGGATTGGTATTAAATATTGCTACAGAAAATAACCAAGCTATGTGAAGTCCTATTCACAAATCACTGATGTCCTCATTGGACTTAGGTGTAGTTAGTTCTACTGCAAGCCCAATGTCACCCATGGGAAATGGAAAGACTCCAAATGAGCTTAAATTCCAGGCTCTAAGAGTTTAAATATGAAGAAAAATCATGTTCGATGACTTTTCATGATCCATACCAAATTCCTCCACGGTGAAAGGGTGCTCTGTCCTTCTACCTGATTTCTTCTGTACCACCACCTTGTAGGAGCCCTGGAAGGGCTCTGATGAGAGGGGAAAAGACAATTGCTTGAGGCCACCCTCTAACTGGAAACTCTGCCATTGTGCGATGCGATTTCCTTTGGGATCCTATGAGTGAATTAATTATAACTTACAAAAGCACCTGGAGCATTGGAGCTAATAAAGGATATCTATGGAAACCCTAAGTTATCTACAAAAAGGACAAATGGGATAGTAGTAAAGGGTGAGGAGAGGAGATTAGTTAGAGCCATCTAGCTCTATGGGAGTTGGAAGGCTTCTCCTTTAATGACAAGTTTCTGAGATACTGTAAAAACCTCTCAAATAAGAACATTTTCCCTATACTTATTGCTTTCCTTCTAATATGGAATGTTTCATGTTGCTTACCTGAATGTATACTAGTGGAATCTGAAAGATAAAAGAAAAAAGAAGTTTATACTTATTTTCAAATATTCTTAAATCTCATTTATAAGAAAAGCAGCTAGTGTTTGCTAGCACAACAGGGTGAGTATAGTAAAAAATAATTTAATTGTACATTTAAAAATAACTAAAAGTATAATTGGGTTGTTTGTAACACAAAGAATAAACGTTTGAGGGGATGGGTACTCCATTTATTGATATAGGCATGCAATGCATGATAATAATTATTATCCATATCATGGATAATGATATGGATAATGATAATAATTATCCATAATCATTATCGTGCACTGCATGCCTGTATCAAAATATCTTATGTAACCCATAAATATATACACCTACTATGTTTCCACAAAAATTAAAAAATAAAAAAATTAATAAATCTAAATTAGTTTTACGTAGAATAATTCCCTCTATAGTGAAATACAGAAATATTCCAGATTAAATTTTATAGAACTTTTCATTAATCTATTTTAAGCAATTAATAAATGTTTAAAACTTACTAGGCCTTCAGCAACAAATATACATGTAAAGTGCCATTTACTAAAAATGGATTTATTAACCTTTCTTAAGTGCTTATAGCATCCTAGTGAAGATCAGTCCTTTGCTATGCAATTTTACAGGTTAAGAAATAAACACTTATGTAACTATAGGTAAGTATGTTCAGATGTAATCATTAAGAGGGGTCATGGAATTCTTAGGTAGTTCTAAGAATGAGGAGGAATGGACATATTTCATTAATAAATATTAATTTAATAAATATTACTTTTAAAAATGAATAAATATTGATAAAGGAGCTACTATCAATGTTTACTCATTTTTTAAAACTAATATTTGTTAAGTAACTTCTCATGTGCTATGTATCATTCTAGGTGTTGAGAATATAACCACGCACAAAAGAACAATGTGCCTGCTTTAATGGAGCTTATGTTATAATAGAAATGGGCAGATTTTTAAAAACCAGTATGTATAGGATGGTGGTAAGTGCCAATACAAAAACAAAGCAGAGTTAGGCTGACAGAGTGATGGAAGTGGTGCCTCATTTTAGATAGAAGAGTGAAAGTAGAAGCTGGGAGACCACTTTGAAGGTTATTGCAATGATCTTGTTTAGAGATGATATTGGCTAGCACTAGCTTGCAGCAGTAGTTCAGATGATGAGAAATTGTCTGAATATATTTTAAGCCAACATGATTTTCCAGTGAGGTGGATGTGGGTACGAGAGAAAGAGAAACAAGGACTAGGCCATAATCTTTTGTCTTTGGAGCTAGAAGAGAAGAGTTGCCTCTTTTTGAGATAAGAAAATGTGAAGAAGTTGATTTGGGAGAGAAAAATGAAGACTTTGGGTCGATGTCTGCATTACAATAGAAATAATTGTTTCTTATCACAGATACCAAGGGTTAGTCTCGAGGAACAATTAATTATCCTGACTTTCCTTTACAGTGAAGATTTTGGTAGGTGTGTATAGAAAAAGTCTAAATCTTTAAAATGTTTTTGGAGCTTAGGTTCTTTGAGGGTTTATCTGTGTCTGTTATTTAATGTAGCTTTCTAATTGTCCTAATTAAGAACAATCTGAAAAATAAATTTAATTGTGTGACAACTGACTGAGTACCAGCACCAAGACAGAAAGAATTACCTACTTTCTTTACCTGGAATGATGTTTTAGATTAGGATCTTGTGCTGTTGTAATGCCAGAAGTTACTGTTAGTGATACCAGATTCTTTCTCTCCCTGGTCTTCCCTCAACACAGAAAACAGGTTCCCAGCCTGTTTACACAGATAATCATTTTATGTAGATAATAGAAAACTCACCAACTCGTTCACAGGGTGAAAGTTTTCATCCAAGGAGACAACACGAAATTTCACTGAAACAGAAATATTTTTCATGAGCCCCTAAACCCAAAGTAGGCCTGTAGGCTGGTAAGACAAGCTATTAAGGAACGAAGATTATAAGAACTTTGCCTGGGGAACATCCAGGGGAAGAAGATCTTTCCTTTTTGAAGTTGTTCTGTCTGTAGGCTTCTTCCTACCTGTCTGCTCCGGTTTGTAGATTGATTTGTCTGTCTGGACAAAGACCAGACTTTCCTCGTTCTTAACCATCACTGTGGTCCGCTTCTTAAATTCCTGGGTTGGTCCTTTCACTTGGACAGTGAGGAACATTACCTCCTCATTGGATGAAGACTTTGGGACCTGAAATATAGGACAGATCCTGAAACCCCATTCAGCACCCACAGGTCTCCCCTATTTGCTGTTCCACTCTTCCCTGGAGATTTTGCCCTTCTTACTTAACTTCATTCCCTTGCTCTCAGCAGGGAAAGTGGGCAGGGACAGGAATCACTTCTGCCATTTTACAAATGGGGAGACAGGACACCAGGTGGAGGAAAATACATCAGTAAGAGAGGTCATAAATGAGATTCACGTCTTCATACAGCTCAGAAAAAAACAGTCTTGATTCATTTATACACTGAGCTTTACCAGGTTGATGTTACATGCTAAAAGGGCATGGTCAAAGCGTGTTTTAAAGGCTATGGAAAAAAACCCGTATTTTACTGACACTAGGCTGTAAGCATCTCACATGTGGACAACTCTGAAGAGATATTGTACCTTTGCTCAGGGCAATTTCTACAATTTTTACTCTAAGAAGTAGTGTGGAGCAATGTGTTCCCGTCAGTCCACCACTGGTGGCTCATGTTGAGCCTTGGCCTAGTTTGCTTCATTAATATTTTTTCCATCTTAATTTTAAGAAGTCACATTTTCTTTTTCTTTTCCTTTCTGGCTAGTAGGTTTCTATTTGATTATTAAGTGGATTTTTAGTGTGCCTGTAAATATTTGTCTCCCATGGCTGGAGAGTCATGCATTGCTCCTCAATTTCTATACTTAGCTTGCTACATTTGAATTCTTTCTGAAGTTCTTACCAGCCTCCCAAAGCCTCATCTTGACAGAATACTAGATCCCTATGACCCTGACTAAAAGAACCAAGTGTATTAAGTCAAACAGCCACACTCACAGCAAAGGCGACGCAGTGGAGCACATCGTTCTCTGCCTCCAGGTCAGTGAAGAGGCTCCTGTTTCCCCTGACAGACTCCAAGGAAGCACTTACAGTCACTGTCTCGTTCAGGTAGCTCAGAAGGACACAGCCCTTCTCAGGGGTCTCAGTGTGGAGCAGCGAGGGGACCAGAACCATATACTGCCTGGGAATGAGACAGTTCAGTTAGAGGAAAGTGAAGGAAGAGAGGCATTGATATCAACAGCACTTTTTCCCATCATAATAATTGTCATCATCAGTTCTACACCAAGAGAAGACATACTGATGAGCATGAAATTTGGCTGTTGAAGGCCATGCGTAAGAATTATTTCTTCTTTCCTTCACATGCCATGGCAGTGGACATTTTACTTGAGGTAGGTATTAACAGATTAAAATTTGTAGGCATGTTTCACTTTAAGGAACAATTTCTGAACATCTGAATTCAAATAAAAATATGTAGTTACATTTGTTCATGTTGTAAATCTATTTTACCTTCAAGTTGCTGTAAAAAGTAAGCAAGCTCTCAGTCATGCGGACATTACAAAAGCTAATCAAATTATAGAATTCTCATTAAAATATATATACACACATACACACACACACATATACACACATTCAGCAGCCCTATGAAAATTGTATGGTAAGTACCCGCTCCCACTCCACAAATATGGAATCTGAGCCTCAAAGAAAGTGAGCCATTGCTTTACAGTCTCAGTTGTGGTAAGCAGCTAATAAAGTCTAAGAGTGTTACTTAACCATGGATGTTTGCATTTTAAATATTTGCCTTTCAGCTCATGATCAGACGATGGCTCCATGCAAAAACGGTCCTCTGGTGATTGACTTTAGACCTTGGTAACTCACGTGAAGTACAGAAACTTTCTCAGCACCCTGACATAATTTAAGATGAATCCTGTAGTTTTTATACGGTTTTACTCACAGAACTCCTAAAATAATTTTTGGACACTGTGCGCTCCTTACATATTTTCAAATAAACATATTTTTATCATGATTTTAAATAATAGCAAAAGATATTATTTTTGATGATATTTTAAATTAATACTTAGATTAATTTTACAATTTTCTCATGGAATAATAAACACTGTAGTGTAAGATACCTACTATCACTATTTGAAAATACATTAAAAATTCTTTTAATGATCTGATATATAATATCTTTCTCTTCTTTTTTCCTTTTCTAATTTGAATTTCCATGCCAATTACTATACAGAAGTTTATCCTAAATTTTTATATTTCAAAAAATTTTGTGAATTATCCTTACCTCTTTATTATCAAGCATCTACACATATATGTATGTATACACATGTTCACATATATACATATATGTATACATATACATAAATACATATATATGTAACATATGTGGATAGGTAAATTTAACTTTAACTCCTCTTTTAAATAGAATGTGACCATAAATTTATAAATATTAAACATTTCCTTCTGATTGAGCTATTTAAAAAAATACTTGTATATAACTGATCAAAACAAAATAAATACATTACAAAGTATGATTCATACATATTAGATATAAAATTAAAATACTTTTGAAGCACATCTTTAATGAGAATGATGAACTGCTTTTTCCCCCAGTGAATTTATGTATCCATGGATGAAGAGTCCGTATTGCAAGAATTAAACAAGATCTAACATTAATTCTGTTACTATTTTGTTTTGTGTAGATATAAGTGCTAAGAAGAATGGTTCACGTAAAAGTAAGTAAATGGCAGGTAAAACAATTGCATCACTGTTACCACTTCTTGCAACTTCTGCATTACATGCTAAAAATCACCTAGTACTCTATTATCAAGAATTGCTTCTCATCACTCATCAGCTGGTATTTCCTTTAGTTCCTCCTTTAGTTGTGTTGAAACGAAGAATTCATCACCACCTCATCTGCAAAAGGGTTTTCTCTTCTGACATTAGACTCTCTCACTTTTTCAATATCAACACCAGTATTTCAAATTGTTCCTTTATCTGGCAGTCCACAGATTATTACACTCCAGGGCATTAGTTCATGTTTGGTTGTGGGAGAGAATTGTCTTTAGTTTTATAAAATAGAAACTGGACCCTTAAGAAAGAGGAAGTAAGAAAAGATAAATAGCATGGTCTCAAGTAGATCAATATGAACAGGAAAATCTAAATATTATTCTTTCAAAAAAACTAAAAATTTCTGACACTCCTTAGGAAGGCTTTGCATATTAGAGATTCAGAGAGTTGGGGAAGAATGATGAAAAATAAGCAAGTAATGAGTAAACCAGATTTATAAAATCTGCAAGGAACCTTAGAGATAAAAGGCGACAGTATCATAGGAAAGAAAAAGGAATGATGGAAAAATCTGCAATAAATAAAGGACTCTAGGTTCACGCTTTATGCTCTCTGTGTGGAACTCACGGTTTTCCAGAGACTGAGACATCTGTGGGCAGGAGGACCAAGAGGAGAAGAACAAGACTTGGATGAAGGAGTGTGTTCCTCCCCATGTTGCAGAAAGAAGGAGCTGGAGGAGACCAGACTGTATTACACCCTACTCCCTACAATTCATCTGGTCCCAAACACTTCCCAGAGCAACTGGGCTTTATGCTGCTCTGTGTGCAAACAGGAAGTTCCACCCACACAAGATCTCTAAACAAAGTTGAGGTCTCTGAACATTCTCTGGAAAGGTCATTGATGGCCTATTTATAGTCAAAGTTAATTCCTGGCGGGCTAAATAGAATCCCTGGAGGGCTAAAGCCACATTCCCGTAAGAGCTCACTTTCTCTGGGTTTTACCGTAAAGCAGCTAATAAGCTTTTCAACCTCTTCTCTCCCTCACTCCCCCACAACTCCTCACAACGCCTTTTATGGTGGTTCTCACATCTCTTGTATGAATAGTTGGCAAGGGAGACTACAATTTAAGCAACACTGGGCAGGCTCAAAATAGATATTTCACTACAAGTCAGCATGGCTGCAAGTTCTCCATTAGATATGCCTACGCTAAATGTTTGAAGCCACATCAGAATTCTGTAGTCCTCTTTGAAAATGACATGAATTAAACCAGTAGCTTTTTGACATTAGGGATATTACTGGATTGGAGATGAAGAGCCACGCCCTGAAAGAATGATCATAGCAAAGAGTTTCCTGTTTTAAGAAAGTGAAACAAAGAAAGGTGAAGTAACAGGACTTTAAAAACGAATTTTGACCTATTGTGCCTAACAGACTTCCCAACTGCCTTTAGCATCGACTACACAAACTTCCTTACTGCCTTCCAAATATGATACTCCTCTGCAAACTTTAAGTCATCTAAACAGTTTCATTAGTCCATCCATCCATCCGTGCATTTATTCATCCATCTATTCATGTAGCTAGTCAGCTGCTTTGTAAGTATTTTTTGATCCTACTAGGACTAGACATCAGGCAAGATTCTAGAGATAGAGTGGTCAAATAAGTATGAAAACAGGCACTTACAGGTTTTTACGTTCTTGTGGAGGCAAAAGCAGAAAAACAGAAAAACAACTACTGTATAAAATACAGTATAAAATACAATATAAAACTACTGTATAAAATACAGTAGCCAAACATATTATTGGAGAAGTTCAGGATGCTCTGGGAGCACATAGAAAGGGCACATAACCCAGACTTGGAACCTTTTAAAAAAATTTTGAGGGAAAGCAAAATGTAAATTAAGATCTGAAATATGAGTAGTGGTTGTCTAGAAGAACAAGGAGATGAAAAGAGCTTTCTAAGCATAAAGAATGACAGACGCAAAGGTCTGGGAGGGAGAAGAATCACGGCACATGCATGAAATGAAAACTATTTGGTATGGAGGAAATACTCCTTTCTGATGCTTCAAATCAGAAAGGAACTTGTCGACAATATTAAGGTATTCAGAGGAGTAATCAGTGGATTGACTTCAGATTTGTTTCCTGGAAAGCTTGCTCTTATTGAAATTTGAAAGGGCCGCTGGAAAGAGGTGATCCAGGATGCAGGAAGACCAGATGGGAGTTGTTGTAATAATATAGGTGAAAGCTGATGGCATTTTCAACTATGGTATTGTGGTGGTATTGAAAAGAGCTTTCAGATTTATATCATATTTAAGAGGTAATTATAGTGCTTAGTGAATATATGAATGGAGGAATAAAGGAAAATGTGTCTTTCCATTTTCCTGGCTTGTCACTGAGTGAATTGTGTTGCCTTTAGCTGAGTGGGTGAAACAGAAGAAACACAGATTGGTGGGAGCAGAAGGAGGACAAAAGGGCTGAGGGTTGGGAAGATGAAGTAAGTGTCTGTAGGATATTTACATATTAATATTCACAGGAGTTTGACACTTGAATGCTGAGCTTAGAGCAGTGTGGTCTACTAGAGATATAATGTGAACCCCCTGTGTAATTTTAAATTTTCTAGTAACTACATAAAGAGAAACATTAAATTAATTTTAATAGTCTATTTTATTTAATCCAGTATATCCAAAATATGATTATTTCAACATTTAGCCAATACAAAATTGTTAATGATACCTTAAAGACTTTTTTTTTCATAATTTGTTTTCACAAGCTGGTGTGAATTTTATACTTACAACATAGATCAATTTAGGCTAGCCATACTTCAAGTGACCAATATTAGACATAATATAGGTAACAATTTTCAGATTATGGTGTCACCATCTAAGTGGGTTATAACATCATGACCTGAGAGTCATGACCAGGATTTAAAAAAATGAAATAGAGTATAATGAAAAATACAATGTACCAGACAGAATAAGTGAGAATAGTGATTTGGGAAACATCTGTTTCATATACATGCAGCAGAGGCTGGTGGTTGTTCCTGTTACCACTTCTCCAATTCTGCTTTAATAATAGACCTCCTGATCCTTTGCTGGGTGCAGACTGCCTGGTTGACTTCTATTTCTTAACCCACTCCCTTGAAGCTGGGTATGGCGTATGACTAAGTTCTGGTGATTGGAGGGCAAGTGGAAGTGATACATGCAACTTTCAGTTCATGACTTAAAAAGGAAGGTACAGTTCTGTGCTTCCCCTTTCTTCCTTGCCCAGGCTGCAATGTGGACATGCTGACTGTAGTGATAGGTACTGCTGTAGCTCATCAGATGGAAGCCATGTGTTAAGGAAGGCAGAACCACAAACAAGGCGCAGCCTGAGCCCTTGAGTCATCAAAAGGCTACTCTAGTTGGGACCTTCATGTGACAGAGAAATGCATTCTCTTAGTTAAGCCATTGCATTTTGAGGTCTGTTTGTTACAGCATTAAAACCTATTAGTTAAGCCATTGCATTTTGAGGTCTGTTTGTTACAGCATTAAAACCTATATCCTAACCTTATTTTTCTTTGTCACTATTTCTGCCTCAATCGTCTGTATCCTTTACTATAAGTGTCCTAGGTCACAATTGTGAAAATGTGATTACAGTGTTACGTTGGGAACTGCTTATTGAACATGTACAAAATCCCTTATTTTTGGTTAAAGCTAAAGCAGTCTGAATGCCACTAGCTGATGAGATCTGCTCTACTTGCAGAGACTACGGATATATCAGTTTATTGGGAAAGCTGATGCCATGGAAATGGATGATAATACCCAGGTAGAAGATGTTGATGAAAAGAGAAAAAGAGCCCAAGACAGAGTTAGAGGGAAAGATCTTGTCTACGCAATGGGTAGGAGCACCCAAATGGAGCAAGAAGGGCCAGTTAGAAAAGAAGAAACACAGGCAGGAGAGTGTGAGGTCTCTGAGTCCCAAGGAAGGGAACACTTTAGGAAGAGAGTGCTCAATAGAAGATTACTACTAGACCAGAGTGGTCATGACTTCATACAAGGCATCAACGTTAATAGCACACAACATTTTAAAAAATTATTACAGATGATTGTATGATTTTATAATGTATTGATTCAAAATGTAACATAATTTAGATGATTTCTAAGGCGCCAGAAATAAGTGATCATTTGCTCGGATTAGTGACTGAAAATAGGAGGGATTAATGTTAATAACATTCATTTGATGCCTCATCATAAGTTGCAAAGATGATGATCTATAAAGGTTGTTATTGATAAATTCCTGGCTACCCATGTCAAGTGCTGCTGTGAAATCAAATAATAGATTGATTTTTTTTTTTCTGCTGGGTTTAGGGACAAGGACATTGGGATTCAGTTGTTTCAGTGCCAGTGTGGGGCAGAAGCTTGCTGAGGGGGGTGGGGAATGTGAGGAACTAGAGCCAGTTTGGCAGTTTGTCTGAGGGAGAGAAAAACAACGGGGCAGTACCTGATGGAGATGCCAGGGTGAAAGGAACATTTCTTTAGGTGGAGATAAACTTGAACAAGTTTGAATGAAATATTGCTTCTAAAAATGCTGAGTGGCGGATGCAAATGACAGGGGAGAGGTTGAGCTTTTTCGAGTGAGAAGGGATGATCCCCGAGGAAAGTCTCTGAAGGATGCATGCAGCAGATGTATTCAGAATGTGGTGGAGGAATGATCCTTAATGGGAGAGACGCCACATTCATTATAATCACAGATAAAGAGGAAAGTATCATTAAAATCCCCTTTCACCATGACACAGCCTCATATTCTTTAGGAGAGGGAAAATGAGCTTGAGGGAAAAAATAACTGGACCAGTTAGTTGCCAGGACACCTGAGCCCTACTTCTAACTTAGCTGTGTGGTTCTGGGTAACTCAGTTAACTGCTCTGAGCCTCAGCTTTCATGCCAATAGTGGGGCAATAACATCTGTGATCTCACCTTCATGAAGTAGTTTCATGCAAGACGCTAGGTGTAACACAGCTTTAACATTCTGATCCTTATGATACCAATGTAAATTAATTTTATCGTTTGAATCCTAATGGCTGAGGATGACATCTATTTCATCTCTGTTCTGGGTTTTGCTATAGGAACAGCATCCATCAGCATTTCCAGGAAAAATCACCAATTGGGTTACCTGAATAGCAAGTTCTTGACAGAAAAGGAAGCACACAATTTGAACAAGTTCTATACAGTTTTGAAATATTTAGCAAATACTGCTAGAAAGCTGAGGTGAAGGGGTAAAGAGAGAAAAAAAAAAAGGAAGGGAAAAAGAGAGTTCATGGAAAAGAAAGTAGAGGAGCAAAATACAGGAAAACACATAACATTAAGAACAAGCAAGGAATGTTTGGGAAATGAGAGGAATTAGGATTAGGAGGTAGATGGGCCTTAACGAAAATAAATAGAATAAAAATTTCCCCTTGTGTTGCTGTAGTGCTTCCCAGGAACTGAATATAACGTATTCAATTGTACCAGTTGTACACTTCGTGCACATTGTTCTGGCAAAGGGAACACTTAAGCTTCCCGTAGTCCTGACAGTGACGATAATGAAAAGTTCAGCTGGTTACATATTAACTGCCACCAAAATTAGAAAGCTCAGTAGGTGGCATAACCATATTCACCCTATTAGAGGGTTTACTGGCTTTTTCTTTGCCCAAGTATCTTGGGCAAAACCTGGAGTGAAGGAAATATGTATCTACAGAGATGTACTCAGAGATCAAAGAGCAGAGTTTTTCTCATTTGTGCTATCTCATTAACATATGTGTGTGTGTGTGTGTGTGTGTGTACATATATATATACTTTTTTTTTTTCAGAGATAGGATCTTGCTCTGTTGCCCAGGCTGGAGTACAGTGGTTAGATCATAGCTCAACTCAGCCTTGAAGTCCTAGGCTCAAGCGATCCTCCCGTCTCAGCCTCCCAAATAGCTAAGACTACAGGTGCACTCCACCACGCCCAGCTAATTTTTTTCTTAAGCTTTTTGTAGAGACAGGGTCGTACTATGCTGCTCAGGCTAGCCTCGAAGTCCTGGCCTCAAGTGATCTTCCCACCTCGGCCCCCCAAAGTGTTGGGATTACAGGCATGAGCCATCATACCCGGCCTTTCTGATTTTTAATGAGAAAAAATATTTGAATATACAAAGACAAAAGCACATCCTCAGTTTGTTTTCATTCTAATATGCTTCCATCGTTTTTCAAAATTATCAAAAAGCACTTTGGGAGGCTGAGGTGGGTGGATCACGAAGTCAAGAGATCAAGACCATCCTGGCCAACATGGTGAAAACCCATCTCTACTAAAAACACAAAAATTAGCTGAGCGTGGTGGTGCATGCCTGTAATCTCAGCTACATGGGAGGCTGATGCAGGAGAATTGCTTGAACCCGGGAGGCAGAGGTTGCAGTGAGCTGAGATTGTGCCACTGCACTCCAGCCTGGTAACAGAGTGAGCCTCTGTCTCAAAACAAACAAACAAACACAAAAAGAAAAAAAAAAAGCGTTGGCCGGGCGTGGTGGCTCAAGCCTGTAATCCCAGCACTTTGGGAGGCAGAGACTGGCGGATCACTGGGTCAGGAGATCGAGACTATCCTGGCTAACACGGTGAAACCCCGTCTCTACTAAAAAATACAAAAAACTAGCCGGGCGAGGTGGCGGGTGCCTATAGCCCCAGCTACTCGGGAGGCTGAGGCAGGAGAATGGCGTGAACCTGGGAGGCAGAACTTGCAGTGAGCTGAGATCCGGCCACTGCACTCCAGCCTGGGGGACAGAGCGAGACTCCGTCTCAAAAAAAAAAAAAGAAAAAAAAAGCGTTTTATCTTTTTAATCAGGATACACTTGCTCTTTTAGATTTCTAAAGAGGACTGATTTCCACACATAATCCATTTTACTAGATCCTATGTTTTGCTACAGAGGAATTAGTGTCTGGACTAAAACAATTTACTACAAACAATAGAATTCAATGGCTGTCCTAACATATTTATACTTTTGGGTATGTAGAAATATTTTTGTGTAATGAATCTGTCCCCACTGTGAATTTGCTATGTCAAAGAGTATATACATTTTAAACTTACAGATACTATCTCATCAACTTTCTAAAATGACTACCAACTTACCTTCTCACTAGCAATGCTTACATGTGTGTATTTTCCCATCACTTTTAAAATTTTACCAATCTGATGGGGAGGGGAGCATGATCTATTTTGCCTTTTCTTTTTTAAGCTCACGGTTACTAGTGATGTTCAACATCATCGCCACTTATAGGAACTCTGTTGCTTATAATTTATCTTTGTTTAACTTTCTTTTTTTAATACTTTATCTTTATTTATTTTCTGATTAAGAAGTACTTCTGCATATGCATACTGAAATTGTAAAAATAGTATCCTACATTTTTTCCTACAAAGTATCTGCAGTTTATTTTGGAATACGAAGCAAAGTGGGGGAATTACAGGATTACTTTTCCTTTGATGAACAGAAAATAAATGTGTGTATGTTTGTGCGTTTGTGTGCACAGGGTTGATTCATGACTCTTAACCATAGGAGTCCCCTTTGTTCACTGTGGCTCTCATGTTCACTGTGGAACTTTCCAGTGTCAGAACTTTCATTTTAGAGAGCTCTATTTAGTTTGGGAGCAAACATTGGGGTTAAATGTTAAAAGCAGGAAAGATAAAGTTGTTTGCCAACTTTACTTAATTACTCAGATGATGCTGATGATAATGATGCTAACAACAATAGCTACAACAGTAACAAGTAATGACAGCTAGCAATTATGTAGCACTTACTATATAAATGGGCTAAGACAAGTTCTAAGAGATTTAGGTGTTCTAATTTTTGTTATGCTAAAAGATTATTTTACCATTAGTTGAACTGTGGGTCCCTAAACCCACAATTTACAGTAATATCATAAAAATTTATAAAAAAGTAATTATGGAATATATTGTATATTATTGAAAGCTCTTAAGTTTTAAATAGTGTAGCTTTCATGATTCATGTATTTTCAAAGCAAGTTATACATATGTACTCTCATTATTTAATTTAAAGTAATGCAGTATAATTTGAAGGTAAAATTACAAGTTATGTATAAAGAAAAGGGTATAAAAAGACATGGTATTTAAAACGTATGCATCAAACTCGTTTTTGACTTTTGGCAGTAATTATAAATAACTATTAATTAGACATCATAATGTAACTTTTTCCATGTAATTAAAGAAAATGGTATAGACTGCTAACACATTTTAACTTTTATTAGAAAGTAAAACATGTTTTTATTTGGTAAAATAATTTGAATATATGTTGTTATTGGTACAAATATTTTAGGACATAATTTTATAAATGAATTTTAAGTGACTTTATTTAATCTTGTATATAGTAGTTCCCCTTATCCAAGGGGCATATGTTCCAAGATCCCCAGTGGACGCCTGAAACCACAGATAGTACCCAACCCTATATATATATATACACTATGTTTTTTCCTATACATACATACTTAGGATGAAGTTTAATTTATACATTAGGCTTAGTAAGAGATGAACAGAACTGATAATAAAAGAACAATTATAACAATATGCCAACATCACTACTCTTGAGCTTTGGGGCTGTTATTAAGTAAAATAAGGATGACTTGAACATAAGCACTGCAGTATTGAGATAGCTACTAAGTGACTGGGCTGGGGGCTGGGGGAATACCAGCAGCATATACAGCATGGATACACTGGAGAAAGGAATGATTCATGTCCCGGGTGTCAAGATTTCATCATACCACTTCGAATGGCACACAATTGAAAATGTATGAATAATTTATTTCTGGAATTTTCCACTTAATATTTTTGAACCCTGGATGACCAAGGGTAACTGAAACAACAGAAAGTGAAGCTGCGGTAAGAGAGAACTAATATACGATCTTTCTTGCATAAAGCACATCAGCAATACTAATTGACTACATTTCTAGTTTCAGTTTCTTCCTTGTTTGTGAAGCAATTAGAGTATTTTCCTAGATCTTTTACATTATCCCTTAAACTTTATAGTAATTTCCTCTATGCCTAATTCAGTGGCTTTTTTTTTTTTCCAGAAAATGCAAGATGAGCCTAGAATATTTTATCCTACCAAACAGAAAGGATGCTGCCAAAGACTACTAGGGTTATGTCAAAAGCACTCAGCTGCCGCCCTTAACCCATTTCCTGTTTAGAAAAAAAAGTGCAGAGCTCCCTGCCAGCATTCATTTAATTTTAGTAAACACATTCCTTGAGGCTGAAGCAAATCTGACTGATTTTCAATGTGAAAATAAAATATAAAAGCTGTTCTTTTATATTTTATTTCTAAACAGAAAGGCCTTAATTTTTTCTTTTACTCACCTGTCCATTTAGTCTGTATATCATCACTAGACAATGCTGAAGTGTATTAGACTTTGCTAAAAGGGTTAGAGTAATTAATTACAGAAAACATTATAACACAAGAGGGAAAATACAGAGCTACATGGTAAATATACCTTGTCCCGCAGTCTATGAGTAAAAGCTCTAGATATTACATTCTTTCTAGGCGGTCTGTCATGGACACACTCAGCTCCTAATCTCAGTTCCTTGTTCTCACCTTCTTCCTATCCCTTTATAAAAGCACTTCATTCTTCTCTTCTCTGCTATCTTTCCAACAAACTTTTGAGAATGTCTGTCCAGTCCTCCTAGGAATTGATTCATCTCTCCCCAGGAGTACACTTTTCCTGTCTGGGTTGTTCTATCTAGAATAATGCCAGGGAACCGCCTTTGGTAGGACACCCTGCGGTGGGCTTGGTTAGCTTTCTGGGGAATGAGGACTGTGCTTTAAATTCTATGGCAGTCCATGGTGAGTTTGGGAGCTTGAAGCCTGGTTCCCTCTTAAGTTCTCCTCAAGAGTGGTTTTGGTGTTTTCCCGGCCGTTTTTTTGAGCCCACTCATAGCACAAAAAGTCTTATAACTGGTAATAATGCAATTAAAATTTCCGATTCCTTCTGCCGATTGCAGCTCCTTGGGCCGTTCTCCTCCCCCTCACCCTAATTTCCTGCAGCTCTCGCCAATCATTGGCCACTTAGTCCTTTGGGGGCTGGGCAGCAGCTCCGTGCACTTTGGGGTCGGGGGCGCCTTCCTAGCGCCCAGCATCCGAGGCCATGGCCTGTCTGTGCCCTCCACCCGCTTTGTGCCCTCATCCTCCTCCGGGGCTATGGCAGTGGCGATGCCAGCGTCCTGGGCAGGTCCGATAGGCTGCTGACGGGCACCAAGATCCCCACGCAGAACATCCACGACCACCTGGTTCCTACCTGGACAAGGTGCGGGCTCTGGAGGAGGCCAGTGGTGAGCTGAAGGTGAAGATTCACGACCGGGGCCACAAGCAGCGGCCCGGGCCCCCGGCAATTACAGCCACTACTTCAAGACCATGGAAGACCTGCGGGACAAGAGTCTTGGAGTCACCATTGAGAACTCCAGGATTGTCTTGCAGATTGACAACGCCCGCCCGCCTGCCTGCAGATCACTTCCGAACCAAGTCTGAGATGGAGCAGGCTCTGTGAAGGAGCTTGGAGGCAGACATCAGGGCCTGCGCCGGGCGCCCGATGAGCTGATCCCGGCCAGGGCTGACCTGGAGACGCACATGCAAGGCCTGCAGGAGGAGTTAGATCACCTGGAGAAGAACCACAACGAGGAAATCAGTGCCGTGGGTGGCCAGGTCAGTGTGGAGGTGGATTCTGCTCCAGGCGTTGGTCTTGCCAAGATCCTGGACAACACGTGAAGCCAGTATGCGGTCATGGCTGAGCAGACACGGAAGATACTGAAGCCTGGTCACCAGCCAGACTGAGGAGCTGAGCTGGGAGGTCGCTGGCCACACGGAGCAGTTCCAGATGAGCAAGTCCGAGTCACGGACCGGTGGCGTACTCTCCGGGGTCTTGAGATTGAGCTGCAGTGGCAGCTCAGCATGAAAGCCGCATTGGAAGGCCACACTGCAGGAACGGAGGCCTGCGTTGAGGCCCAGCTGGTGCGGATCCAGGCCCTGAGCAGCGGTGCCGAAGTCCAGCTGGGCGATGTGTGTGCTGACCACCAGAGGAGGCCTGAGCAGGAGATCACTGCCCACCACATCCTGCTCAAGCTCCAGAAAGATCCCTACAGCAACCTGCCCACCTGCAAGGTCCGCTGAGTGGCAGGCTCCTGGCTTCCGCTCTCCTTCAGAGGGAGGATCCTGGGTAGGGGATGAGAAGCGAGGGACCCTTACCGCTGGCTCTTCCCCTTACCTGCCAATAATACTTTATGGCCCGAGGGGGTGGGGGAAGAATGCAATTAATTTCCAAACCAGTTGTTCTTACACCGGTTTTCTCTGGCAGAAGCTGGAGTGGGGTGACTGGGTCTGCAGGTATTTCATACTTGCAGTTACACGTTTTTGAAGTATGTGAAATCTATTCTCTTTGCTATGTATTTAGGCTCTAACTATGATAAAACCAGACCACCAGAGTACCACACACCTGGACGATACTATCTTGACTTGTAATGGGGTTTCAGGAGGTGGCTTGCTTTTGAATGTTACCAGCTAGCCATAACCTCTTTCTTTCTCTGTTTCTCTTTTGCTCTTTCTTCATCAAAAGACAGTTTCAAGAAATAACCATGTTTTTACTCAAAACCTACACAGGCACATCGGGCATATCCTAGGCACTTAATAACAATCAGTATTCATTAAATGAAGAACTGTATTAAACTAATTTCTTAATTTGGTGCTAAATATAACTTTTTATTAAAGGCATTATTCATTATCACTAGTTGATGATACATTTATTACTTCATTCAATAAGTATACATTCTGTTGGTGACTACATAAGTACAAATAAATGGTCATTACTATTTGAGAAGAGAGATAGAGAAGAAAGTACCTTGTAATTTTAAAATTTTTTCAAATATTTCTGACTATAAAAAGTAATGTATACTTATAAAATATATAACTATGAAGAAAATATAAATGTGTGAGCTACCCACCAAATTCATAAACTGAAAGTATTATATATAATAATATACATGAAGATGCAGGAATGGGTTTCCTTTTTCCCATCTTAACCATTTTTCTGAGACAGAGTTTTGCTCTGTCGCCCAGGCTAAAGTGCAGTGGCATCATCTCCACTCACTGCAAGCTCTGCCTCCCGGGTTCACGCCATTCTCCTGCTTTAGCTTCCCGAATAGCTGGGACTACAGGTGTCCACCATGGCGCCGGTTAATTTTTTGTATTTTTAATAGAGACAGGTTTCACCGTGTTAGCCAGGATGGTCTCGATCTCCTGACCTCGTGATCCACCCATCTCAGCCTCTCAAAGTGCTGGGATTACAGGTGTGAGCCACTGAGCCCAGCCAACCATTTCTAAATGTACAGTTTAGTAGTGTTAGGTATATTCACATGGTTGATCTGATCTCCAGAGTTTTTATATCTTGCAAATCTGAAACTTTATACCTATTAAACAACTTATTAAATACCTCCCCTTTCTCCTCTTCTCTGTCCCTGGTAACCAGCATTCTTCTTTCTGTTTTTATGAATTTGGCTTGGATACTTCATATAAGTGAAATAATATAGTATTTGTCATTTTGTGACTAGTTTATTTTACTTAGCAAAATTTCTTCAAAGTTCATCCATGTTGCAGCATGTATCAGAATTTCATTTCTTTTTAAGGCTGAATACTGTTTGATTGTATGCATTCATTCTTCCATTGATGGACATTTGACTCGCTTTTACTTCTTGGTTATTGGGAATAGTGCTATGACTGTGGTATGTAAATATCTCTTCAAGATCATGTTTTCAGTTCTTTTGGATATATGCCCAGAAGTAAAATTCCTGGATCATATAGTAGTTCTATTTTAATTTTTTGAGGAAACTTCACAGTGTTTTACATAGCAGTTAAACCATTTTACAATCCCACCAACTATGCACAAGGGTTTCAATTTCTCCCCATCCTTGCCAACACTTGTTACTTTCTGTTTTTTTTTTTTTTTTTTTTTGATAGTAGCCATCCTCACAGGTGTGAAGTAATATGTCATTGTGATTTTGATTTGCATTTCTCTGGTGATTAGTAATGTTGGGCACCTTTTCAATGTTTATTAGCCATTTGTATATATTCTTTAGAGAAATATCTATTCAAACATTTTTCACACTTTAAAATCTAGTTATTTGATTTTTTCATTGTTGAGTTGTGGGAGTTCTTTATATATTGTGGATAGTAACTTCTAAATATATTCTTTGTAAATGCTTTTCCCCTTTTGTATGTTGCCCTTCACTCTTTTGATTGTGTCCTTTGATGCACAAATGTTTTCAATTTTGATTCAGTCCCATTTATTTTTTCTTTTGTTACCTGTGCTTTTGGTGTCACATTTAAGAAGTCATTGACAAATCCAATGTCATGAGATCATCTGGTCTGTTTTCTTCTAGAAATTTTATAGTTTTAGGTCTTATGCTTATGTCTTTAATATATTATAAGTTACATTTTGTAAATAGTGTAAAATAAAGGTTTAACTTTCGTTTCCAGTGTTCCCAACACCATTTGTCGAAGAGACTATCATTTTCCCAATGAGTGGTCTTGGCACCCTTGTTGAAGATCATTGACCACATACAAACAGGCTTATTTCTAGGCTGTTCATTCTATTCCAATGGTTTGTCTGTCTTTATGCCAGTGCCACACTGTTTTGATTAATGTATCTTTGTAATATGCTTTTAAGTCAGGAAGTATGAGTCTAATACCTTTGTTCTTCTTCCAAAGTTGTTTTGGCTATTTCAGATTCCTTGAGATTCCATATGAATTTGGGAATGGATTTTCCTTTTAAAAGTGAGAGTTTACTATACATTTTTCTTTTCAATTTTTTAAATTAAAAAATACATTGGAGACAACTTTCCATGTTAGTATGTCTCTATTAAGAGGAATATACTCTTTTGAATAATTACATTTTATAATTTTATGTATATTATAATCAATCCCATAGTGATATTCAATCAGATTTTTGTTATTTTAGTTATCACCTCAGTGAGCATCCTTGTTTTTGAGGTGTAGTCTGTAAGGTAAGTTACTAGAGGTGAAAAAGTTAGATCAAAGGGTAAACACTAGGATGTAAATTCCACAAATGAAAGGAAATTGTTCATTGCTGTATTCCCAGTGCCTAGAATAGTACATACTATGCCCTGTGTACTGGTGTTTGATAAATATTCAGTTAATGATGAAAGAGTACATACTATATATATTTATAAATTTTCTTTTATGTATGCTTATATAAATACCAATATAATTTATATACATATATAATTTATATACAATATAATTTATATACATATATACATTTCTAAATTTCTAAGATATAACTCTTGAGTTGAATCTCACAAAAAATGAGAAGATATTTTCCAAGCAGACTGTGGCAGACACTGCTTATTGGCTAAACTACCCACAACATCCCTCTCTCTAAGCATCTTCAAACCAGAGTGACTAAGGTGCTGTTTGGGCAATGAAATGTAAGTAGAAAACTGCTGGGTAGGGCTTATGGGAAGCATTTTCTTTCTTAAAAAGAAGAGTTGTAGTGGGCATACTCCTGAATGTCCTTCCTTGTTCTTACTTAATGGAAAATAGATGTGATATTTAATATTTCAATGACCATCTTGAGACAGCAAAGTAACAAGCAGGGGGATGAAAGTCTGCTTGTTAAGGAAGTCTGAAAGATAAAATGGGCCTTGGTCCTCATCAGCATTATTGGGCAATTCTATCAACCTTGGAATATCAGCCTATGGACTTTCCTATTTGTTTAAGCAACTGCTAGTTGCTTTTCTGTTATTTATTGCCAGAGGGATTCCAGCTGATACAAAATATTTTCAAGATAAGTCAGTGTGATAAAGGACATGAGTTGTGAAACAACATAGGGTGTTAAGTAATCTGCAAGTACAGAAAGAAGGTCAGCTTGACTGTGGCTTGCTTAGGGATTAGGCTAAAGAGAGAGAGAGAGTCAGAGCCCTGTGAGCCATATGAAAGAATCTGGATTCCATTCTGCAGGCAGTTGTGTAGATAATGAAGTGAGTTAGGCACGAGAGAAACATGATTTCTCTGGCATGAATATGACACACACATTGGAGAAGGGCAATATAGTTGGCAGGGAGACCATTCATGGGGCTAACTCAATGTTCAGTTGAAAGAAAATGAGGGTTCAATGTAAGATTACAACAGTGGCAAGAGTGAGAAAAATATGGATTTAAAATGTATGTGATGTGACCTAATTACTACTTTAATATGTATGGGCACATTGGAGAGAGAAGTTGTGTTACTGCAAATTATCACATCTGAAGCACCATTGAAGTAAAGGACACAATTTTCTAACAAAGTATTTAAAGAAAAAAATTCCACCTGATTAATCATTGGATGTGTATCCAATTACGAAACACTACTTATCACAAAACATATCTTGATTTCAGAGATGTGAAAAGACGTGCCTCTTTGAATCAATGAAAACGGGTATAGCTAAACTACTATTTATAGATACTGTATGCCAGGCATTGTGATAGGCACTTTGCTTATTTCACTTAGTGCACTCAAAACTTTATGAAAAAGGTGTGGATTTTTTTTTTTTTCGTTTTAGAGATAAGTAAAGGATGATTGTAGATTGCCTACTAGGACAAGTGCTGGGTTATGTTGCTAATAACAGATAGGGAAAGTAGACATACTGAATTTGAGGTTCTTTTGAGATATCCAGTGAAGCTATTCAGTAAGGAGCTGGGCGCAGAGTTCAGAAGTTGAAGAAAAATTGATTAATTGGGTTCAGTCAATATTTAAGGGCTGACAATGAACCAGACTCTTGAATTAGGTACTGGGGATGTGTGGCAAGTAAAGCAATCAAGTACAGAAGATGGATATTATTTAGTCAGTTCACAAGAATTTTAATGCCTATTTTGCATCAGATACTCTTCTGTGGTGAAGAAAAACCACATGTTCCTGTCATTAGGGATTTTACATTCCTGTGGAAGAATACAGATCAAAGTATATAAACAAATAGATTAAATAAGGTAATTCCATATGGTGATAAATGCTGTGAAAGAAAAAAATGTTTCTTTTCTTCCCTGATTATCTAGGGAGATCCAACATAGATTGTGCATTCAGGGAAGACCTCACTTATGATATGGCATTTAAGCTGGGACTGATCCTTGCAAAAAGGGAGAGGGCAAGTTATACAACATTATAGGGAGAGGGAAGCATGTGCTAAACTCCCCAGACAGAAATAAAGTATTCAAGATTAGAGAGAGGGCCAATGTGCTGACACATCATCACCGAAGAGGGGAATAGTATGAGGCAAGAGAATCACGGTGAAAATAGCAATCTGGGAGCTACCTATACATCCTATTAGAAGTTGTAGAAATGAATGAAGAAAATGTAGAGTGCAAAGAACAAGGAGCATAGATCTAAATCTAGAGGAATCTCAACATTTAGAGGTCTGATAAAGAAGAAGATATCCAGAAACGGGTCTGTGAAGGAGGGGCCTCAGAAGAAAAATAAAAAAGTGTTATTTTGCAGAAATCAAAGGTAGAGATTGCTAAGAATGTATAGATTGTTGGGTTGAATGCTGCTGGCAAGAACCCTGCTCTCAATATCAACCTTGGTAGAACTGGAAGGAAGTCTAGGGAACGCTTCCTTCCCTGGTTAGACTTTGCCTGTCTTGGTCTCCATAACTATCATAGCAGAATTGCACAAGGGACTACAGAATCCATGGTGTTTTGGAGAAGAATGCCATTTCCAATCTCTCCGTCAGTCCCCACCTCAAATGCTTGACTCCAGTCTCAAGATGGAGGCTATAATCCAGACCTCTCCTTAAGAGAAAATAAACTAATGCCCACACACGCATACATCTTTATTTACTTCAGTTGCTACAAAAGACCCCCAGTTGTCTTTCTTTCAAAAATTTTATTTTATTGTGGTACTTTTTAACATGAGATGTCCCTTTTAACAAATTGTAAGTGTACAATACATTATTGTTGACTGTAAGCACAGCGTTGTAGAGCAGATCTCCAGAGCTTATTTACCTTGCTTCACTGAAATTTATGTCCGTTGATTGCAAACTCCTCATTCCCTCTTTCATTTAGCCCCTGACAACCAGTATTTTACTCTTTGGTTCTATGAATTTGTCTGTTTTAGGTAAATCATGTAAGTGGAAACATGCAGTATTTGTCTTTCTGCGACTTATTTCACAGAGCATAATGTCCTCAAGATTCGTTAATTTTGTCGTATACAGCAGAATTCTCTTCTTTTTTTTTTTTTTTTTGAGACGGAGTCTTGCTCTGTCGCCCAGGCTGGAGTGCAGTGGCGCGATCTCGGCTCACTGCAAGCTCCGCCTCCTGGGTTCCCGCCATTCTTCTGCCTCAGCCTCCTGAGTAGCTCTTCTTTTTAAAGAAGTTCGCCCTTCGGTGCTGAAAATGCAACTGTTGGGATCTTCAGAGGCTGCGCAGCTAGGGGCGGAGGCAGCTGGGGAGGTCCTAGCCATGTAACCACACCGCCATCGCTCCTCTCTTCCTCTCGTCGGCCTCTTCCTGTACAGAAAATAACTTTTTTACTCTAAAGAAAGAGAAAAGTAGCCGTCCGCCCCTCACGCCCTCTCTTCCTCTCTGCCGTCTGCTCTGTGAGGAAGCCCTGGGGGCTGCTCAGCAGCTGGGGCAGCGCAGCCAAGCCCCGGCATTCCCGGGCCGCCCCACCTCTGCCTCCTTGCATCCCTTCTACCCCAGAGCCACCACCAGGGTAAGCGAGATGTCCGCCGCCATGTCCTTCGTCTCCAAGTTTCTCCACACCAAAGGGGTCACGAACGAGCAACAGCTGCAGACCTTCAGCCACAGCCTGCAGAAACTGCTGACGGAACATTATAAACATCACTGATTCCCAGAAAAGCCATGCAAAAGATCAGGTTATCTTTGTATTCGCATCAACCGTAAAATGGAGCCTCTGGACAGGCAGCACAGCGGATTGGACCGAGCAGTCAGGAGCTGTTCAAGCTTCTCCCAAGTGAACTCACACTCTGGGTTGGACTCACGCTCACCTGAAACGATGAGGTGTCTGTCCTACAGACTTGGAGAGGATGGCTCCGTCTGTGTGCTGTGTGAAAGCCCCACCAGCAGGAGGAGGTAGCACTCAAAACAACACCGACATGCAAATGGTAGACAGCTGAATAAGCTGTAAGGACGAATTCCTCTTGGGCAGAACAAGCCCTTCCAAAAACTACAGTATGATGACTGTATCAGGTTAAGATGGATCATCTTATAGTGCATGGATAAATTTGATTTTTGCTTTGGATGGGCCCCTATCGGGGATGGATTATGGACTTTAAACCATGTCACAGCTGTGAAGATCTGGCGCAAGATAGAACGGTAAACATTTTTTAAAAAGTTGACAGTGCCATATTTTGTACAATACCTTTCAATAACTTAATAGCCTGTGAGTCCAAGTAAATGATCACTTTATTTGCTAGGGAGTGAAGTCCTAGAGTGGTTTCAGCTTCTCCCACACATACTTAAATTTTTACATCAATTTCTTTAAAGAAAATCTGTATGTCAAAGAACCTTTCTCTGCAGTAGATCTTGCAGAGGAATTTGCACTATCATGCTTGAAAATTATTGTTAACCTTTTTGGCACCTCAATAGTTCAACGTTTTAAACATGGTAGTACTGGAAATTTTACGACAAGACTTTTACCTAGCAAATATTTCTAAATGTCCATAAAGACAAGCTAGCAAACATGACCTGGGAAAATGGTCAAACTTTGTATTGTGTTTTTGACCTTGAAAGTAGGGAGTGACCAGAATCTGCCATGGCAACGGGTTTTTAAAAAGACCCTTAAAAATACTGTCTCAACTGTGGTGTTGGCACCAGCCAGCTCTATGTGTATTTGCTAGCTTGTAGTTTTCTAAGGCAGAGTAGACTTCTATTTTAGAAAGTGGAGGTCTGGTTTGTAACTTTCCTGGGTAAAAGTATTTTCATCTATTTTGTGAACTTTGTTAATCATCTTTTATTTGGTAAATTATGAATGGATATAAATTTGTAGAGTTCATGTATATTGATTGTGGCAAAGTTGTACAGATTTCTATATTTTGGATGAGAAATTTTTCTCTCCAATAAATTGTGTCTTATCTTGGCATTTAAAAAAGACAATATTCCACTGTGCATGTATGTGTGCATATATATGTGCATATATATGCATGTGTATATAACATGCATATACATATATACAAATATACAGGAATATATATACCATGTTTCCACAGCAGTGGCACCATTTTGCATTAACACCAACGGTATGCAAAGATTCCAGTTTCTCCACATCTTTGCCAACACTTGTTGTCTTTTATTTGATAATAGGCATCCTGACATGTGTGAAGTGATATCTCATTGTGGTTTTGATTTGCATTTCCCTGATTATTGGCATTGAGCGTTTTTTTCATATACCTGTTGGTCATTTGTATGTTTTCTTTTGAAAGATGTCTACTCAGATCCTTGCCCATTTAAAAGTTATATTATTAGTTTTTTTTTTTGCTGTTGAGTTGTAGGAGTTGCTTATGTGTTTTGGATAGCAACCCCTTGTCAGATACATGGTTTGCAAATATATTCTACCATTCTGTATGTTGTCTTTTTACTCTGTTGATTATTATTCCTTTGCTTTGCAAGAGCTTTCCAGTGATATAGTTCAACTTATGTATTTTTGTTTTTGTTGTCTGTGATTTTGTTGTCATATCCAAGAAATCATTGCCAAGACCAAGGGCATAAAGCATTTCTTTTATTTTTTCTTTTATCAGTTTTACAGTTTCAGACCTTACTTTTATGTCTTTAATCCACTTTGAGTTAATTCTTGGGTATGGTGTAAGATAGATATCCAATTTTATTGTTTTGCTTATGGGTATACTGCTTTCTCAACACCAGGATAGTCTCTACAAAGTCTCTTCAACAAGGAGACTATCCTTTCCCCCTAGTGTATTCTTGGTACCCTTGTCAAAGACCAGTTGAGCTTTTATGCGTGCATTTATTCCTGAGATCTCTATTCTGTCATTGATGTTTGTCTGTCTTTATGCCAACACCATGCTGTTTTGATTACTGTGGTTTTGTACTAAATTTTGAAATTAGGAAGTGTGAGTCCTCCAGCTTTCTTCTTTCTCAAGATTGATTTTGTTATTTGTGGTGTTTTGTCATTCCCTATAAATTTTAGGATTTCCTTTTCTATTTTTGTAAACAATACCAATGTGATTTTGATAGGGGTTGCATTGAATCTGTAGATTGCTTTTGATATTATGGTTATTTTAACAATAGTAAGTCTTCCAATCAGTGAACACGGTATATATTTTTATTTGATTGTGTCTTAATTTCTTTCATCAATGTTTTGTTTCCAGATACAAGTCTTTCACTTCCTTGGAAAAGTTTTTCCTTAAGTGTTTAATTCTTTTTTGTGCTATTGTAAATGGGATTGTTGTCTTAATTTCCTTTTCAGAGTTTATTGCTGATGTATAGAAATGCAGCTGATTTTTGTGTATTGATTTTGTAGCTTGCAATCTTACTGAATTTGTGTATTAGTTTTAACAGTTTTTTAAAATGGAGCCTTTGGGATTTTTAATACATAGTACAATGGCATCAGCAAACAGGAAAAAGTTTATCTCTTCCGTTCTGATTTGATAGCCTTTAATTTATTTTTCTTACCTAACTGTTCTGGCTAGGGCTTTGGTACTATATTGAATAAAAGCAGCAAGAGTGGGCATGATTGCCTTGCTCCTGTTCTTAAAGGAAAAGCTTTCAACTTTTCACCGTTGAGTCTGACATTTTCTATGGGCCTTTCATATATAGCCTGTATTATGTTGAGGTACTCTCCTTCTATTTCTAGTTTCTTGAGAGTTTTTAACGTGAAAGAATGTTGAATTTTGTCAAATGCTTTTTCTGCATGCATTTATATAATCATGTGATGTTTTTCCCTTTATTCTGTTAACATGGTACAAATTTATACATATTGAACCATCCTTGCATCCTGAAAATAAATACCACTTGGTCATGATGTATGATCCCTTTAATGCGCTGTTGGATTCTATTTCCTAGTATTTTTTGAAGAATTTTTGTATCTATATTAATCAGGGATATTGGCCTGTGATTTTTTTTTTCTTGTAGTGTCCTTGTCTGGCTTTGGTAGTAGAGTGCTACTGGCCTTATAAAGTGAGTTTAGAAGGGTTCCCTCACTTTTTGGAAGCATTTGAGACAGATTGGCACTTTTTAAAAAAAAAATGTAGTAGAATCTACCTGTGAAGCTATCTGATCCTGGGTTTTTATTTGTTAGAAGGATTATTATTATTCATTGAATCTCCATGCTAATAGTAGATCTTTTCAGACTGTCTTTATTGTTACTTTTGGCATATTTTATGTGTTTAAGAATTACACATTTCTTCTGGGTTATTAAATCAGTTGACATATTTGTTCACTTATGATCATTTTTATTTCTAAAAGAGCAGTTATAATGTCTCTTCATTTCTTTTTTTTAGTCTAGATAAGAATTTGTCAATTATTTTTTTCAAAAAATCCACTCAGCCTCTTTGATTTTTTTCTTTTCTTGTTTTATTTATTTCTTCTCTAACTTATGTTATTTCTCTCTGCTAATTTTGAGCTTAGTTTGTTCTTTTATGAAGTATAAATTTGGGTTGATTATTTAAGATCTTTGTTCTTTGTTAATGTATGTATTTATCACAGTAAACTTCCTTCTTAATAGTGCTTTTGCTGAAGACCATAATTTTAGTGTTTTTTATTTTTGTTTTCATTTGTATTGAGGCACTTTAAATTCCTTTTTGATTCCTTCTTTCACTCAATGACTGTTCAAGAGTCTGTTGTTTAATATCTATGTATTTTTTATTTTTCCAGTCTTCCTTCTGTTTTTGATTTATAGTTTAATTTCATTGTGGCCAGAAAAGACACTTGGTATGATTTCAGTCTTCCTAAATTTGCTATAACTTATTTTGTGACTTAATATGTGACCTATCCTGGAGAAAGATCTGCGTGCACATGAGAAGAGTGTGTATTCAGCTGCTGAATATTTGGTGGAATATTCTGCATATGTCTGGTCCATTTGGTCTATTGCATTATTCAAGTCTGCTGTTTTCTTTTGGATATGGATTTCTGTCAGAATGATGTATCCATTATTGAAAATAGTATTGAAGTCTCCTACTATTATTTTATTGCTGCCTATTTCTCTTTTCTGTTTTTCCAGTGTTTGCTTTGCATATTTAGGTGTTCTACTGTTGGATGCGTATATAATTGTAATTGTTATATATTCCTGTTGAATTGACCCTTTTATCATTATTTCCCTTTTTGTCTCTTGTAACAGTTTTTAAGTCAAAGTCTATTTTATCTGATATAAGCATAGCCACTCCTACTGTAAGAGTTAAAGAAAGAGGAAAGAAACATGAAAAGTGGCTCAACAGTCAAAGACAGGTTTATTTTGGAGAATAAACCTGAGAGAGGATTCTGGCCGATTTTGGTCAGGCCCACTTTCTCTTACAGACTAAGAGTATTTAAGGGTTTTAGGGCAAGAGACTTTATCACAGGCTTGGAATGTTTCTGTGTGGAGGAGAAGTTTATTGCAGGGTTGGAATGTCTCTGGTTAGAGGGGAGGTTATCTTGGGGCTGACATCTCTCTGGCCGGAGAGGAGGTTATCTTGGGGCAGGCATGTCTCTGGTTGGGGAGGAGTTTATCTTCATGTTAGAATATTTCTGGTCAGAGATGTCATTTGTGGTTTATGGTCATGCTGACATTAGCCATTAGGCCAGTGCCCTTTGGGGCGCTTTTTGGGTAGTTGTAAGTGAAATGTCCATGATCCTGTCAGTTAAAAATCTTTCAAAAAGATTAATTAGGCAGGGTGAGAACATTAGTCCTAGGCATATTAGTAGGGGAGGGCCCAGGAATGGGATGACCCATGCTATGGTTTTGTTTCCAAACCAAGAATCCATTTGGTTGTTTTGGAATTCCCTTAGCTTTTTTGGCCGATTCTTTAAGTTATTTAGCAGCGTTTCTAACTAGGCCCGATTGGTTGAGATAGAAGCAACATTCCTTACCTAATAAGAGGCAGAGGCACATGTTTGGAAAGGGCCATGTGTTATTTTCTGCTAGTAACCATTATTAAAAAATAAATCATGGTAGGAATGGTTTGCTTTATTATACTTGGTTTAATTATTTGCATACAGTGCAGCAAGAATAATTATTTGTTACATAGGCTTTTTAAACTGGCATTGATAGAATTTTGTTCCACAGAAGGAATCTGAGATAAGGCCTTTTAAAGCTGAGCCCAGTCATGGAATTATACTATTAAATACCTATGAGTTGGGTGAATTCCTCTCCTCTTGAGGTTCCAAGATAATTTGGTGGTCCTGGCCTGTCAGAAAGTAATATTCTTTACTTACCACAGGTCAGAAACCCTGTACAGGGACTGTGCACATAAAATATGAGGCCAGTTTCCCAAGAGCTTTATTGGCCCCATAAGTCAAGTTTGATTCCTTAAAGGAGAGCACACCATTCCAGTCAAAGCCTTGGTAAAATAACCAGTTTTTCAAATTGTGTTCTGTTACAAAATAAAACAGATTCTTACTGTACTTATGCAAGTAACTATATTGCCATAACTTAAAAATCCTCAAAAAGTCAAAAAGATTACTTTAGTCTCTAGAGACCAAAAACAAGACAACAATTGTTTATGGATGACAAAAAGTTTTATGGTAGCCACAGTTAAAGTCACAATTGACAAGAATATCTGTTACCTTTGTGGCATGCAATAATTTTAATATAACAATTAGAATTAATACTGATAACATACCCTAAGATATATCAGAAATATAGGAGTCTCTTATAACTTTGGAACACATACCAATAACATATTTATACAAATATAGCCCAAAGAAAGTCAAACACCATTTTATATTTGACAATGCTTCCTGTATGATTTTATACCAAGTAAGCCAAATTTTACCTTTATATTAGTGTGCTATTAATGTTAAACTCAATTTTTAATAGAACCTTGTAGACACATTTACCCAATTTTAATGTTTGACCATAAGGTAAGATTTCTATAGACCCTTTTTAACCCTTTATAATTTTTGTTAAAGAGCAGGTTAGTGCTTTAAGAGAAACCCATTGTGCTTTTATTTTAATGTCAGTTTACAGAAAAAGTAGACGATACCTCTTCAACTTTAGCCAGCATATTACACACAGAATTTCCTTTACAATTAACCTTCAAAAACTTGCTTAAACCTTCATTTTTATTTTATTCAACTTAAAACAATTCTTTAACCTTTTAATCTAGGTAAAAATCCACATTCTCATGCCTCCTTATAATCTTTTTACCAAAAGTATATGTAAACTGTTTTTTCAATAGTTTTAAATACATGTTACACTGTTAACTTTTAGCAACCTTTACTTTTGTTGGTAAGTTTGGGATTTTAATTATGTAGTAGGTGGAAAGCTTAGGACCCAGACAGAAGTTCAGATAAGGTCTGACTTATTCCAGCATTTAACTCCATGTGTCCTAGGTCTTACCTAGCTGCAAAGCAGGCAAGTTGTACAGCTAAGAGTTATATGGCATTTTATAAAGCATTCAGGAGGCCTAATCACTTTTAAATTGTACAACATTTCTTGCATAAATTCCCTTTTATAAATTTTTTTATGACTTACATGGAAAATCTCTGACGTGCCTCAACTTTGATGTAAACATCTCTCTCTTTAAACAACCAGTTAATTTACTTTAGGACAAGAATTTACCATATATGATTCCTTTTAATATAAATTCTCTTTTCTTTAATATCAAAGATGATAACAGTCCATTCGCAAAACAAACTTCCTTCATGTCTGTGGACTAGACTGCCTAAGGCCACAAGATTAGAAGTTAGGGTATTTCACTAAATAGTTCAAGATGAAGCTATCTTTATTAAACCAATATTAATGTTTCATTTATTAAAAAGTTACACAAGCAAAGATTATTCTGATTGGGCTGAGTTATAGTTTTGTAGACTCTATGCAAAATTTTGCCACCTTATAGTATTTGACAGAGATAAGTTTGAAATTGCTTGATTAATAAATGCAAACAAAAATGTATGCGGGCAACTCTTAAAACATTTCAAATTTTACTGTACCAGTACGTTTTAAAGATTAAAGTCATGTGGACTGAAAGGTCCTACAGCTTTTACTTTTCCCTTGAAAATATTTGATTTAAGCACTTATTTTTCTTAGGGCAGTTAATTAGGGCTTTTCAAATAGACATTGCACACCTAACACATATATAGCCACACAGACAATCAGAAGAAAATCTAGTAGTTATAAGATTTTTTTTCCAGTTTTCCAATTGGATTATTGGTCTTTGGGTGAGACCCTTTAAGAACAGGGCTAGGAAAATAATTTCCAGGGCCTAATAAACAAGTATAGCTGGGAGACAAAGACAAATTTTGAGAGGTACTTATTTACCTCTAATTCCAAGGATTCCATAAGGAAAACAAAGGTTTTTCCCAAAATGAGATTTGGGGCAACTTTTGTTTTCCCAAGGAATCCCAGGCCACCAGAAGTCATTTTAGGGCCTTTCATACCTGCACCAAGAGTGGCAAGAAAGAATGAAAAGTAATTCAGTTGACTGGGAAGAAACGTTTTCCAGGAAAACAAGATTTATGAAGAGAAAAACATAAAGGCATTTGAATATACTCATAGCTTGGACATCCATTTTAATTAAGCTGAGTGCTCTTTTTCATCAGGGGTGAGGGACAAGGTTAGAATTATATAGATAATATGCCAAGTTAAATTAAAGGATTGGGTTATGTGCAGGAATTCCCTGTGATAATGAGAGGATTTTCAGAGAAAGATCCAAGGTGCTGTTTAATCTATGACAAATCAGACATGGAGAAACGGACATGAACACAAGCAATACCTTTAACCTCAGCCACTTCCCAGAGTGGGAGAAAGGCAGAGGTGGTTTGACTGGTTGGAGTAGGTTTTGAATGAGTAACAGGTGGAGAAAGAGGAGGAGTGGAGTTTGAGGCTGAGGGTTCAGACAGGCAAGAAGAGGATGCAGAGGAATGAGGATAGAGAGGACATCCATCTGTAGGGTCAAAAGGGGTTTCAGAGGAAGGGGTTTAGAAGGAAGGAATTTCAGAGGAAGGAGAAACCTGGGGAAGGTTTTTATTAAGAAGAATTTCATGAGGGGTGCAAGCTTGACACAGAGAGGGTCAGGATCTAAGGTAGAAGAAAGCCTGAATATTCAGGCAAGAACCTCTTGCCATTTGCCGTTCCTGGTTATAAAGTTGTCAAGGTCCCTGAGAATTTGAAAATCAAAGGTGCCATTTTCTGGCCGTTAGCTGTCATTGTCTAATTTGTATGGGGCCTGGCCACGTTGCAATAAAAAGCCAAACACTTTGGCTTTATGCTTCCCATAAACCAAGTTTGGCAAGGCTGTGAAGGAGACAGCCTAGTGAAGAGGACATAGGAATGTTGGATTGTTGGGCACTCATGTAGACTGGTAAAAAGAAGCCTAGGGTGTCTGTTTTTGTTCTAGGTGTCCCCAGACAAAAGACAGACCCAGAATCCTCTTTCTAAAGAGGACAATTAAGCTGAGAAGAAACTGGGTGTCCCCAAGATTTCTTCTAGCCTAGTCCCACTGGTCCTCTGAGGATGGGGATGGCATTCCTGACTTTCCTGGGTACCATGAGAAAGCCAGGGGAAGGCAGATCTTACCAGTTGGCTGGATTAGTGTCCAATATTGGATGTTCCAGTTGGAATTGGCAAAGAGCCTCTTGAACTGGAGCCATGTGAGGAAGAGAGAGAGAGAGAGAGAGAGAGAGAGAGACAGAGAGAGAGGAAGAGAGGGAGAGAGAGGGAGAGGAAAGGGAGGAGGAGGGAGGAGGAAGGAGGAGGAGGGGACAAGGGCTAGAGAGCAAAAAATATCCATTGTGGATGGTCAGAAGTGGATTCCTGAGACCTGAGAGTTTTAAGAGCCCACTGGAGAGTAGCCCCAGCTCAAGCCTCACAGTTCCCTTCAGGTTAGTTGTCCTGCTCATGTAAATCACTTGAAAAGTGAAGTAAAAGGCAAGACGGGCTGGTTGGCCAGAGACTCTCAGGATCCAGCAGGATGAGCTGCCACTGCCCACTGCTTCCTGGGTTGCAAGAGAGCCTCTACCCACAACACTCGTCCTGGGTTTTGGCACCAAATGTAAGAGTTAAAGAGGAAAGAAACATGATTAGTGGCTTAACAGTCAAAGACAGGTTTATTTTGGAGAATCAACCTGAGAGGGGCTTCGGGTCAATTTCGGTCAGGACGACTCTCTCTTACAGACTAAGAGATTTAACAGTTTTAGGGTGAGAGAGCTTATCACAGACTTGGAATGTTTCTGTATGGAGGAGAAGTTTATTGTGGGGTTGGAATGTCTCTGGTCAGAGGTAAGGTTATCTTGGGGCTGACATCTCTCTGGCTGTAGGGGAGGTTGTCTCAGGCCAGGCATGTCTCTGGTCAGGGAGGTTTTATTTTCATGTCGGAATGTTTCTGGTCGGAGATGTTATTTGTGATTTATGGTCTTGCTGGCATTAGCCATTAGGCTGATGCCCTTTGGGGCAGTTTTTGATTAAGGGGAACTTTAAAATGCCAGTGCTTGTCCAAGATGATGATACTCCTACCCTGTCAACTACTCTCTTGTGATTACCATTTACATGGGATATCTTTTTCATTCCTTCACTTTCAGCCTATGTGTGTTCTTAAATCTAAAGTAAGTACCTTGTACATAGAACATATTTGGGTCTTTTTTTAATCCTTTCACTGAAACACATGGTTTCAGTGAAAACCATGTGTTTTCACTGGGAGGTTTACTCGATTTGCATTTAAAGTAATTGTTGACAGGGAAAGATTTATTATTGCCATGTTAGTTGTTTTATGTTAGCCTTGTAATTATTTTGTCTGTCTTTTCCTCTCTTGCTGTCCTCCTTTGTGTTTTATTGTTTTTTGCATATCGATATACTTTGATTTTTAAATTTCTGTCTTTTGTGTAACTTTTTGGGGTTACCTTGGAGTCTACACAAAATATCTTGTAGTTATAACAGTCTGTTTTAAGCTGATAAGAACTTCAGTTTAATCACATACAAAAACTTTACCCTTTATCATCTGTCCCTACACACTTTAAGTTATTTTTGTGAAAATTGGTATCTATTTTATGTTTTAAAACATATTTTAGCTTGTTATTTTTAATACTATAACTAGAATTAAAAGTGACTTACTCACTAGCATTATAGTAATACAGTATCATGTGTGAATCACCACACTGTCTTCCACAATGGTTGAACTAGTTTACAGTCCCACCAACAGTGTAAAAGTGTTCCTGTTTCTCCACATCCTCTCCAGCACCTGTTGTTTCCTGACTTTTTAATAATCACCATTCTAACTGGTGTGAGATGGTATCTCATTGTGGTTTTGATTTGCATTTATTTCTCTGATGACCAGTGATGATGAGCATTTTTTCATGTGTCTGTTGGCTGCATAAATGTCTTCTTTTGAGAAGTGTGTGTTCATATCTTTTGCCCACTTTTTGATGGGGTTGTTTGTTTTTTTCTTGTAAATTTGTTTGAGTTCTTTGTAGGTTCTGGATATTAGCCCTTTGTCAGATGAGTAGATTGCAAAAATTTTCTCCCATTCTGTAGGTTGCCTGTTCACTCTGATGGCAGTTTCTTTTGCTGTGCAGAAGCTCTTTAGTTTAATGAGATCCCATTTGTCAATTTTGGCTTTTGTTGCCATTGCTTTTGGTGTTTTAGACATGAAGTCCTTTGCCCGTGCCTATGTCCTGAATGGTATTACCTAGGTTTTCTTCTAGGGTTTTTATGGTTTTAGGTCTAACATTTAAGTCTCTAATCCATCTTGAATTAATTTTTGTATAAGGTGTAAGGAAGATATGTACTGGATCATTTTCAGCCACACATGAACATTGTGTAATGGATTATATTATTTCACAATCTTTCTTATAGTTTAAATAAGATGTAAGTTAATTCCACTTACACAAAATAGTCTAGAGGTGGTGGGCAGCTCTGAAAATTAGGTAATCTGAGGAAACAATGTGCCCACTTATCATCCTCAATCCATGACTTCTGGTTCTGGGTCCAAAGTGGCTGCTCTGTTTTCAAGACAGAAGCAAGGATAGGATGGGTAGGAAGAGAAGCGGGAGAAGTGGGTATGCAGTTCTGGGCAAGAGGCTTTATCTTTAAAGAGAGGATCTGAAAGTTGAGCATATCTCCTCTGCTAACATCTTGGTGTTATTCTACTCTGTTGGTCAAAACTAATTGTAAGGAAAGTGAGGAAATGAGGTTTGTGGTGATATAGGAGTTAAGAAGAAATTACTTATGCGGATAGTGAGGTTATGGGGGTTCTCAGTAAGGTTTTCTATTTAATGAAAAGCAGTGCCCAAGTCATTTCCTTTTCTAACAAAGAGCGGCCTGTAAAATTGAGCTACAGACATAGACAAGCAAGCTGGAATCTTGGACAGGTGAATGCCGGCAGCTATGCCAATAGGCTACCTGTGACTAGGCATGATCAAAATGGTGGCTTTGTCTTCCATTCTTTTTGCCAGCTACGTGTACAGTAAGGAGGAGACAAAATGGCACTGGCCAAGTAGAAAGGCTATGTGCATAATAAGATTAAGGTGGAGCGACCAGCCTTCCCCACACACTATGTAAGCATCACATCTGGTCGAACCAATCTTTGGGCCCTGTGTAAATCAGACACTGCCTCCTCAAGCCTGCCTATAAAATCTGCTGCTGTCCACCACTCTTCCTTTTTTGGACACCTGTCTCTTGCAACAGAGACAGGCGTCTGTTCTTCTGCCTATTGAACTTTCCCCTTTTTAACACATCCACATGTGTTTGTGTCCTTAATCCTTTTGGTGGGAGAGGACGAACCCGGGTATTTACCGCAGGCAATGATGCTGCTTCAGTGGCTTAGTGGTCATGCACTAAAACTCAAAAGGTTCTGATACTGAAAAGAAAAATGGGGTAGAATATATACTGGAGGATAGTTAGCAGTTTCTAGCATCTTGCCTTGATCCATATCTCCCCTGAGCTACAATCCCAATTTTCTGTTCCCTTTTAGAGCAAATCTCTACAAACGTATTGTCTATACCCACTGTCTCTCATTCTTTGTTTTCTTGGTAAAATAACTAGAAATTAATTGAATAATTCTAAAAGATATTCTGGTATCTAATGGAATAAAGAATAATAAAATATATAAAGACTTGATAAATCTATGGAACTATGATAATGCTTTAATCTGAGTATTCTAATCTATAAGCTTGAAATAAATCATTCAGAGTGTGTGTATATAAAACAGAAATTTTCATTCAGCTTTATATAATTAAAAAATACAATTTAAATCAAGTTTCATTGTGGCTGTTACCACAAATAGAATAATTATATGATATTTTTAAGTTTAATTTTAAAATAGACAAATGTTAATATATTAAAAAAATATGGAAAAGTATATGATATCTGTGCCTTCCTACACTGACCCAATTTTCACTCCTTCCCTCTACTCCAAACCATCAGTAACTTCTTGCATACTTTAAGAGTTTCTTTCTAGATATAAATTAATACAATATGTATGTATATATGTGTATATATATTTATTTTTATTTTTCAATACAAAGGCCAGCATACAATATACATTATTAGACACGTTTTATTTTTAGTTAACTATATATGGAAGAATTTTTAGCCCATAGTTTTCTCATTCTATTTCTGTTTTCTTTTTTTGCAGTTGCATATTATTTTATTGCTTTGATAAACCATAATTTAGCTAGTCCTTGACCAACTATAACAAATAATCCTAAAATGAACAATTTTGTTCATATGGCATTTCATTTGTATGCAAGAATGTCTATGGAAAAACTTTGCATAAGTGGAATTTCTGAATTAATGAGTATGTGCATTTTTTTGAATTTTGATTGACATAGACATATTACTCTCCATAGAAGCAGTACACATCTACCTTCCTCAGAACTAGCAATGTATGAATGCTGAGCTTACCAATAGCATTGCCTTCAAGGTGTCACCAGATTTTTGGATTTCTGACAATCAAATATGTGAAAAATAATGTCACAATTTGACCTTAATTAGTGTATCTCTTTTGACAAATAAAGGTGAGCATGGCTTCATAACTTAAGGGCCATTTATATGTTCCCTTCTTTGACTCTTTATGAGCTGCTTGTTCACATCTTTTACTAAATTTCTAGATTCTCTCTCTCCTTTATAGGCATTCCAGTGATGTGATTTGTAAATGCAGGTATTTTGTTTCCAAGTTTGTTCTTCGTTTTTGAAATTGTGTATGGTGGGTTTTTTTGATTGTTTTTTGTTGTTTTTTTTTTACTCCACTAAAGATTTTGCTTTAAATATATTGACTATATCAGTCTTTTATTTGCTGCCTTCTGGATTTTGAATTTTGGTTCAAAAGGTCTTTCCCACTCCCAATTTATAAATCTCATGTTTTCTACTTTTATAGCTTCCTTTTTAACACTTAAGTATTTAGTAAATTTTGAATCTTCCTGTAGGGCATGAGGAATGTATCACACTTTATTGTTATATAGATGAATACTTATCTGTACCAACATATTCTTTTCTTTTTGCTTTTTTTGAAGGTCCACACCCTACTAATTGTTTTGGGATGTTAATTTTATCATATGCAAAATTATCATATTTATTTACAAATGTTTTTGGCAGGACAACAAACGTGACCTCAGGATAAGATAAAGTCAAAATTTTGATTGCAACATCCTGCATTAAGATTCAGAACTATGTAAGGTATGTTTAGCAGGTTTTCTCAGGTTAAAAAAAAAAATGACTTCTAAGAAATTTAAGGGTGTGTCTTTTAGACCATATTTGCTAGACAACAGAAATCCTAATAATCCTATTCACAACAGCCTCACACATGGCCTAAGCTAGAGAATGGTCTTTGTTGGAGAGATTTGTAGGTGTTGCTTTTGTCTTAGGGAATAAATCTCACTGAGGTTCATAGGAAACTCATGAACTTTTAAGAGAATTGTATTAGTAGAAATATTGCCAGATTGGACTTCAAACGATAGAGACAATTCAAAATGAAAAGAGATTTTAGAGCCCTCAAACTTTATAGACAGGTAAAAGGCCGAGAACCCCTCTCAACTAACACATGTCCATTCTTGTGAAAAAGAAAGGATTGATTAGCATGTATAAGAAACCCAGACCAGCAGAGAACTACTCTGAGGAAGCAGGACTGAGCCCTGGTGAGAGAACTGGTGACATGTGCCTGGCTATGTTTCAGAATGGCTATGGACCAGTAACTCATATGTGCCTCCTGTTCTCTACCCTTTTAAGCAGGAATGTCTGTTACAGTTATCCTGTGACTCCTCCTAGCTGTGTGGTGGCAGATGACTTGTGTTTTTATTCTACAGGTCTTCAGATTGAGAGAAACTGTGCATTAGAAACTGCACTCAAGGAAGATGAACTCTAGGGACCTCAAATATACTTGGACATAATTTAGATGATAAGATCCCAGATTTCAAGCTTGAGAATGGTACAGTATTGTAATGAGACATCAAATATTGGAAGGGACTATGCATGAGTGTATTTTGCACACAGGAGAGATGCAAATCACTGGGGCCCCAGAGGAAGATTATGGTATCTAGTTGCTGAAAATTGTTCCCCCACTGAACCATGCCTCACAGTATTCATGCCCTTGTGTAGTCTCCTCTCCTTAAATTTGGGCTTGCCCTGTGAATTGCACTAGATAAAAGGTATATGATAGAAGTGGTAATGCATGACTTTCAAAGTTAGGCTAAGAGGTCTTTTAATTTCTTCCTTGGTCCCCTGCAATGCCTGTATTTCAGACACACCCTCTTGGAGTCCTGTCACCATTTTGTGAGAATCTGAATCACAAGGAGAGGCCACACTTGTAGGCACCTTTGTTGACATCCCCAGGTGTTGGCTAGCATTGACTGCATGTTGTATGAGGAGCTGTCTTGGACACTAGTCAAGTCGAATCTGCAAAGGACTGTAGCCCTAGTCAACATCTGACTGCAACCGTGTGAGAGACCCATGGCAAGCACTTCCCTGAATTTTAAGTTTTACTTTAAACAACTTCAGTTTTTTTTTCTTTCTTTCTTTCTTTTTTTTTTTTCCTTTTTAGAGACAGGGTCTTGCTCTGTCACCCAGGCTAAAGGGCAGTGGTGTAATTGTAGCTCACTATAACCTCAAACTCCTGGGCTCAAGCTATCTTCCTGCCTCAGCTTTCTGCATAGCTGGGATTATAGGCATGAGCCACCACCTGTGACCCAATCCAGGTATTTTGACATTTAATGTTTTAATTATTTTTCAGTCTAAATAGTTTTATGACTTTCATTATTATTCACTTTTAATTTTAAAGTTTATATGACAAAGAGTTTCAAACAAAACAAAATTAGACAAGACAGTATTATGAATCCAGACATACAATACTATAATACTAAAATATATCCACAATGCACATCCCCAATATCCATTAACCCATGTACAATTTTACCCTTCCTACATCCCATCCATATTACCATCTACATTCTACCACTATACCTCTCCTACCATCATTTGGAAGCAATATCCTTAAGTATTTGATTATATGTTTCTAGAAGATAAGGATTTTTTTTCAAACAAAAGCATAATATTATTGTTGTATATAAACATTTAGTAAAAATATTTCATATCATAAGTATTCAAATATTTAGCTGCCACAAATTTCTACTTGCTGATTAAATGTCATAATTTTTTTATGTTGTTTGAATCAAGATCTAATTTAGATTCATACTTTGTGATTGATTAATATGTCTTTTAAATCTCTTTTTAACTTATAAGTTCTTTCTCTTTCTGAAATAATGTATTTGTGGGAGAATTTGCAATGTTTTCCTTCATGTACAAATTTTGCACATTACATACCCATTATATAATTTAACATGTTCCTTTGAACTCTGTGTTTTCTGAAAATTAATAGATATATCTAAGTTTAAGCAGAATTAGCTTTGATTTTTTTTTTTTGGCATTTTTGTAACCTCACAGGTAGTATTTTATTCATTTATCAAGATCCCCTGAGTATCTATTTCACTTTTTGTAATGTTAGAAACTGTTGGTGTGCAAGCCTTAGATCCATTATTTCATTATGAGCTGCAAAATGGTGATCTTGGAGTTCAGCTTCTATGTGGGATATAAAAAGCTGCAATAAAATGTTGCTTTCACTGTAACAAGGAGAAATAAAATGGGATAATATTTCAAAACTATAACCTTTCTTGTACTCATCAGTGATCTGAGGTTGCAAGGTAACCAAGTGGAATGGATTGATTGATTCTGAAAATGTTCTATAGGATTTGACCATAAATAAAAATTGATCAAGCTTTGCCATTAACATTTGTGCATTTTATGGTATATAAATTATATCTTAATAAAAGAGAATTCCATAGCAAATCTTTTTATATGTAACTAGTTTATATAATAAAATATATATACATTTTTAATAAGAATATGAGACCTAGAAATAAACTAAATATATATATATCCTATATATGTATATGTATCCTATACAGAAAAAACTTTAAAATACTGAAACACACATAAGGAGACTTGAAAAATGACAATTAAAAATAAATAAATACAACCTGTTCTTGGATAAGAGAACTCAACCTCGAAAAGCTGACCATGTTCCCTATGTGAATGCACACATTTGATGAGATTCCAACTTTTTTAAAAAAAATAACAAAGTTGATTCTAAATTTCATATGAGAAAATAAAGGTGTAGTTGAGAAAAATAAGAGCAATGATGAACTATCCCTATGAGATATTAAAATATACAATTATGACAATTAAAATAACATGATATATGAATACACAGAGAGAGCAAAGAAACAGACTAGAAATTCATTAAATACCCCACAAAATGTGTGGGAATTTAGTATAGGATAAAGGCATCCTTTCAAATTAGTGTGCTATGGGGGAACTATTTAATAAAAGCTTGTGAGATTAAGTTGTATTTATGTTTCACTCCTGTGTGGAATTTCATGCTTTTTCTTAATTATCTACTGTTGTCCCTGTAAGACAATTATGTATTTCTTCACATTGTCATGTGGCTTGTGTGCCTGCCTGTGAGAAAAGTCACAGCACTCCACCATCAATCTTATAATTAAAGCATTAAAGCCAGGCTTGGTCATGTGACTTGCTTTAGCCAATAGAATGTAAGTGAAATTGACATACAACTCATTTGAGCAGAAGCATTGAGTCATTGCTTGATTCAGTTATTTCTCTTTTCCCTTTTCCAGGAGGATGGCACATTCTCATAAATAATACTTTGAGCTAGAGTTGAAACTGACTCAATAATCCCATAGACTTTTATTTTGGATAAACATAGAAATTGACCTTTCCGGTCTTAAAACTTGAAACTTACATTTGTTTTACTGACTTCCTTCCTCAGGAAAGGAACTTTAGGCCTCTCAAAAGAAAGTATAAAAGAACTGAAACTCACCAGATCACCACATCCAGACAATGAGACATTGGATACCTCATTCATCATAATTGCTTCCTTGTCCCTCCCTAGTTCCCATTTTCTTACAAGTTGTTACATTTGTTCCCTGCTATATAAACCCCTGGTTTTAGTTGGTCAGGAAGATGGATTTGGTACTGAACTCCCATCTCCTCAGCTGCAGGACCCAATTAAAGCCTTGTTTCTTGGCAATACTTGTCTCAGTGATTGACTTTCTGTGTAGCAAGCAGCAGGACCTAGACCCGGACCCCTGGTATTTCAGTAATAGAATCTGTTGTTATTTTCATTTCTCAATGAGAAAGCTGAGGCAGTGAGGTTAAACAACTGCCCTACAAAGGACATGAACTCAAAAGAAGACATTCATGTGGCCAACAAACATAAGAAAAAAAGTTCAACATCACTAATCATTAGAGAAATGCAAATCAAAATGACAATGAGATACCATCTCATGCCAGTCAAAATGGTGATTATTAAAAAGTCAAGAAACAACACATGCTGGTGAAGTTGCAGAGACAAAGGATTGCTTGTACTCTGTTGGTGGGAGTGTAAATTAGTTCAACCATTGTGGAATACAATGTGTGGCAGTTTCTCAAAGATCTAGAGGTGGAAATACCATTTGACCCAGCAATCCCAGTACTGGGTATATACACAAAAGGATATAAATCATTCTACTATGAAGACATAAACATACATGCACATGTATGTTCATTGCAGCACTCTTCACAATAGCAAAGACATGGAATCAACCCAAATGCCCATCAATGATAGACTATATAAAGAAAACATGGTACATATACACCATGGGATATTATGCAGCAATAAAAAGGAATGAAATCATGTCCTTTGCAGGGACATGGATGGAATTGGAAGCCATTATCCTCAGCAGACTAACGCAGGAACAGAAAACCAAAAGTCGCATGCTGTCACTTATAAGTGGGAGCTGAACAATGAGAACACAGGGACACATGATGGGGAACAACACACATTGCCGCCTGTAAGGGAGAGTTTGGGGAGGGAGAGCATCAGGAAGAATAGCAAATGGATGTCAGGCTTAATACCTAGGTGATGGGTTGACCTGTGCAGCAAACCATTATGGCACATGTTTACCTATGTAACAAACTTGCACATTCTGCACATGTACCTCGGAATTGAAAATAAAAGTTGAAGAAAAAAAAGAAAGAAACCCTCACTGGGGGAAGGGATAGTGGAAAATAAATAAATAAATAAATAAATAAATAAATAACTGCCCTAGTGACTTAGTTGGTGAGGCAGGGATGGAATCAAGATTCAAACCTAGGCAGTTTGGCTCTACTGTCTAAAATTTAACCACTGTACAATACTGCCTCTTTCCAACATATTCTCCATTTACTCCAATCATTTTTGCCTCCGGTCAAATCAATTTTTGATGCTTTTGCTTAGGATATTCTTTCTCAAGAAATATTTATGCCTTCCTAATTATTAATCAGTACTACATACTTTTGCCTTTAGCTTCTAAGTAAAATCTTCCTAGATCATTTTTTTTCTAATGTTTCTTAGAACTTTATTTAAAATTATCCTTGATTTGACTTTATATACACATTTGGAATACAAGCAAATATGTTACACAACTGTAATCTTAATAGTATTTGAAATAATATAACTCATCATGTGAACATGCTATTAATGTCTGAAGAATGATTGACGCACCAAATGATAGCTTGACCAGAAATACATATTTATTCAGCAAACCTTTTTAGTGTCTATTTTATAGAGACAAATAGTGCCATTCCTTCTAAGTAAATGTATAGGACAGAGAATCCAGCAAAATATACAGCCTGTATGGTCCTCAAACATTTCCAAGCTCTGTATCTATGGAGAAAAGAAAAACGTAAGAAGGTTGTAGGGTTTCCTGAGGAGCATTCAGTTGAGTGTGGGCAACAGAGTGCGTTTATTCAGGGTCAGCAAACTTTGTCTGTGAAAGGCCAGATGGTAATTATTTTAGGTTTATATGTCATGTGGTCTGTCATGACTAATCAGCACACAAAGGCAGCCATAGACAATATTAATAATAAGTGTGGCTATGTGCCAATAAAGCTTCATTTACAAAATTAAGTGTAAGGCTAGATTTGGTTTGAGGGGTGTGATTAGTTGACCATTGTGTTGAAGGAAGCCCAGTTAGCTGTGAAGTGAAATGTTGCTTTTAGAGATAGCTGTCCTACAAATAAACAAAGCTTATTGACTTTTCTGGGAGTGAATATCTGAAATTGGAGGGTCCACTACAGAATAGGCTTGCTACGCCGCAGTTTCGTCTCGGTGTGAGGACACGCCATGTGGATTGTCTCAGATGTAGGAAAAGCACTGTAGAGAATTTAAAATGTAGGGGCTCTTGGAGGATGGGTTAATGCCATTTAGTACTGGTCATAAACTGTGACCTCTTACCTGTGCTGCAGGGGGCGATATACTCAGCAACCACTGACTCATCTGAAAGATACATTGGGTGAAGGAAGAAACAAAAGATCTATGAACTAGGGACCGTGGTAAATCTGTCTAGTCACTTTACTACTGGAGAAAAGCATGCCCTATCAGAATTGTCAAAACTTCACGTAAATAGACCAGAATTAAACAGGATCATTAGCATATTTATATTTTCTTTCCCTGAGACCAGAGATGCAGATTGAAGCCTGTTCAGACGGCATATGTTCAAATTTTAAATTCTTGGGAAGATGATCATAATTGCATTAATCTGTAGTTCTCTCTTCCATGACCTCTCTGCTTCTATTCACTTTGTTCAGCTTGCTCCCTTAATTCCTTTTCTAAGATTATTGTTCCAGCTTGAAACACTCCTCCTACTTTTATAGACCCCCAAAATTGCATTCATCCTCTAGGATCCAAATCAGATCTTTCTTCCTGTTTGTTCTTCCTGAACACCAGCCTTCTGTGCTGTTTTTGCCTCTCAAACTTATTGCTTAGCTCACTAACACTCATTTGTCATGAATAGTCTTTCCTTGTTATATAATCTTTTCATCTGTACTATGTTACCTATGTCTCTAAACTACTTGAAGGCAATGACTATATATTATCATTCTTTTTAAATTCTTCAGTTTCTGACTCAAAAAACACTAATTGATAAATTTGTTCAGTAAATGTTTTTTGTTTTGTTTTGTTTTTTTTTTTTTTTTGAGACGGAGTCTCGCACTGTCACCCAGGCTGGAGTGCAATGGCGCGATCTCGGCTCACTGCAACCTCTGTCTCCCGGGCTTACACAATTCTCCTGCCTCAGCCTCCAAAGTAGCTGGGATTACAGGCGCACACCACCACACCAGACTAATTTTTTGTATTTTTAGTAGAGATGGGGTTTCACTATGTTGGCCAGACTGTAGTAAGTCATTTTCATAGTATACATCTTGGAGGAGAGAAACAAAAGATTAATGTTGACTAACTGGGCTAAGAACAGGATCAGCTGTCACAACAGGATCCATTTCTTGGCTCTGGTTAAGATTAATTGTTTCATTTTTCTCTCACTCACCTGTCTCATAGTAATCGTAGACTTTAACAATTGCTGGCTTCAAGTCTCTTACTGGGATGTCTTGCAGAACCATGAAGGAAAAACTTAGTGTCTGATTTGTCACCTAAAAGGAAAAGTGGGAGTAATCAATAACCTAGAAAGCCTCCTTTCTCTCATGAGCAAAACATATTCTTATTGTTCTTTGACTCTTTTTTACCAGTGTCTTTAGGTGAGCAGACATTTGTGGATGTCAAGATGGGTTTTACAATGCATCCTGGGGAACTCTATTTACAGTCAACAAATTTTCACAGATTTTCTTCTAAACAATTGAGACAGCCCTATTATTTTGTAGTCCCTTGGTATGAGATTAAATCTTTGGGCCCATGTGAATGTGTTCTAAGCTGGAGAAACATGGTTTCATACAACCTGTAATTAAAACCACAAAGTATTCCTTCTGTTTGGATACATAAAACATTTTCTTTGTTTTATGGTCTTATTTGAAAATATTCATAAAATCCACATTTTATTTTATGGTGATATTTTAGAATGTTAATATTATCACTAGTCAACCACTGGGATCATATTTATTCATTTTGTGGAGGTGGTCTTTAACATAACAGGCATGCATGATAAACCTTTAGTCCTATTGATTTATCACTTCAAATTTAATATTTATTCATATTGTTGGGGAGTGGGGTCTTTAAAACAAAAGGAATACATGGTACGCCTTTTGTTCTATTGATTTTATACTTTAAATTTCATGGAAATATTCATATTCCAATTTTAACATAATTGAAAATAGAACAGAACACTACATGGAGTTCAAAGGAGATTTCCCCTCTTATTCTTCTCGGAATAGAGAAACTTTCTGGAAGGTCATTGCTAATGATTGTTTTCCTTATATTACTGACTATTTACTATTCTAGGAGAGAGACTCACTTAGAAAGATGACCTATATGTAGTCTCAGCCAGGATGTCAGAGCCCTCACCTGTTCCACGTAAATGAGGACATGGTTGTTGCTCACTTCTGTCCGGCTCACGGAGCTAGATCTTTCAAGCTGGAGAGAATTGGAAAACTCAGAAAGTTAGAGAACAGATGTGAGAATTCTGTGAAATCTAGAGCAGATTGTAATAAGGGACAAATGGTCGTTCTCCGAAGAGAAGAAAGCTAATTGTTTTCAGGTCAAGAGTTCCACTATTCTTCAATATCCAAGTAACACATTAGATCCTCTGGCATCTTTGATAAGTTTAGTTCACGTTGGTTTTTTTCCCTTCCCCAACTTTTAGTGCATGTCAGTCAGTTTGGGATTTAAACCGTATCCTATCTTTCTTGGGTGGTTTTATTGTTTTGTGCTCATGTGCTTTAAATTCCTAACTAACCTATGAGTGGCCTAAGGGTGGGGACTCCTTGTGCATTTCTCTGGTATCATATATGTCCCTTAGCTTAGGGCCAAATAAATAGTTCATTTACTTCCTGGGTTTGGGGAAAATATTTTTTTTCGAGGCAGGATGATGTTGACATGGTTTTGATATTGGTGTGGTCTTAGTTTGGAGATACAGAACATACTTTTGTGTGAGGTCTATTAGGATTAAAATACACCTACCATTTTTACTGTTGGTTTCAGGGGAATAAAACCAGATACCATCTTTACATCAACAATCACCATATTGGAAGCAGGACGGTTTCCTGTGTAACTGTAGTGTCAAGGAAAAAAGAAGTTAGGGTTTTATATGTAAAAGAAAGCCAAATTTCTGCTTCCAAGAGTCACCTTAAGCCTGTCTGTCTTCAATACGTTGTCCCAGCAATATTCTACAAAGGTCAGTGTTCCCTGGACATGTGCAACATTGACATTGGACACATGAATATACATCAGATCTGCCACTTGCTAAAATTACAGATGTTTAAGCATCACCCCAAAACTATCAAATCGAAATCTTTGGTAGTGAATCTTGCTAACTGGCATTTTTAACATGTCTATGGTTTTTGCACACCTCATGTATATGGTTCATTCATGATTTAGTATATATTACTTTTATATTTTTAGTAGAGAAAGGATCACATCATAATGATAAAAGGTTAAATTCATTTATAGATATATCAATTCTAAATTATATTAATCTAATAACATAGCTTCCTAATGCACTATTAATTTCTGGTAATTCCACGTTACTTTGGGGCCAAAGATCAGGTGATGAGGTCAGAATGTCTTACCTGATGGTCAGTGAGATCTGGAAGCTGGTGTGGGCTTTGTGTCCATCACAAGTTTGGGGCACAGTCTGCACTTTTAAAGCAAACGGGGAGTCCTCTTTCTCTGGAAGAATATTGTATTTCATGGATGTCTGTGAAACAGCAAAGACACTATCAGTTTCTCTCTATTTCTGGGACCCTTCACTTCCTCATTATTTAATGTCTCCGGAGGTGCCCTTTACTTTCTCAGGAAGGAAGGAACAGAATTTCCATTTCAATTGGCAAGTTTAAAGTGGACTCTCACCCATATAACCTTGGAGCCTCACCTGAAGATACACACATCTTTCTCCAGTTACTGTTATAACATATTCTCCAGGGAGCTCTGGCAATGAGATCTGCTGCAATAACAGGAGGTTGCTGTTGTCTACTTGGAAATTTGTGGAAAAGGTCCGTGAATCCTGAATGGTGACTCGTGCAGTTTTCTCAGTTCTGGTGAAAGTGGCTGCTCCATACCTGGACAGGGCATGGAGAGCCACCACTGTGTCCTGGAAGAGATGAGAGGGCAACCGCCCCAAAGAGTAAATTTTTGGTGTCTGGGATTTTCCTCCAAAGTCTGTGTTAACCTGCCACGAGGGAAGCTGACTTTTTACCCCTAAAGTAGATCTTCACTAACTGCCTTTCCTTTTTCTCTGCCTTTCAGGCATTATCAAAATCATGCTGCAGTTTCTCCAAATGAAATAAAAGGCTAATAGTGTTTATTAATTTCACAATTTGTTTTCATTGATAGTCCTTTTGGATATGTCCTTCAAAGAATAGGTCTAAAACTAAGAAGTTAAGACAAAAATAGTGACCATTTTTAAGTAGATGATTGATGACCAGTTAGATGGAAGAGGGATACTGTACATAAAAATGGTACGAGACAAGTTGCACTTTCTTGAGTTTCTTTTTACCTTCATCTAGTTTGTTTTTATTTCCCCTACCTAATCTCTCTAAAAAACAAAAGTTTCACTATGTAGATCCTAACTGTTGAAAGAAGACAGGTAAGAGGGAAAAGCCAGACACTCTGGATGTTTAATACAATCATTTATACTCTCGATAAAATATTTTTAGAATTATGCTAGAAAAATAAATTTTCAAGAGCTTCAGCTTAAAAAAGATCAACTTAAAGAGAAAGTAAGAAGAGCACTCTCAGGTAAAGTAGAAAGGAGTGAAGAGGCTGAGTTCCTTGGAGTAGTTGAAATGGAACTTCTCATTCTGAAAAGATCAAAGTGGATTCTACTTAGTCATTGTGCTTTTAATTACACAATTTTTGGGAGATACATCTTAGAGGATTTCTTGTTAGATTCTGAAGATGTCTGGAACGTTGATTCCCAACTGGAGGCAATTTTTTCTTGTTTCAACTGGAAGTGGGGTGCTACTGGCATCTAATGGGAGAGGCCAGGGATGCTGTTGAACATTTTATAAGGCTTACAATGATGCTGTGGCTCCAAATGTCAATAGTGTTGATGCTGAAAAACTCTGGTCTAGAATGTGTCCAATGACCATAGCACGGCTTCAGAGGGTAAAGAATCTCCTTGTAAGTCTCCATGTTGCTAATATATTAACATAGGGCTTAGTGAAAATTGTTGTGGAGGATGTCCTAAGTCTTTCCTTTAAATTCCCATGGTCCTCAAATATTCCTAGATACTTATTCTATGATTTAATAATTGCCTTCTCTTTTCTATTAACTGCTCTACTTTTAAGCCTCCCAATTGCCAAGTGAACTTGGAGCAGAAGAGTCTTTGGGAACCACTGACCTGGGTGGAGGAGAAACCGCCCTGAGAGTTCTGCTGCTTCATGATCCACTTCACAATGTTAGTTGCAGAGGTCAGGTCCCCTGAGGTGGGGGCTGGCTGGGCCGTGAGATAAGCGAGGAGCACATAGGATGTCATTTCCACCTCAGCAGAGGGAGCCTGGGGTTGGTAAAAATGCCCCACTGGTGCCTTGGGTTTCTGAGGTCTCTCCCAATGGACGAGGTTGTCTTAAGGGTAAGAAAAAGGAGATAATTGCAACTCATAAATAAGTAATTATAACTGGTAAATAAGAGAATGCACATTCATAATACATGGAGCTGAAAATAATACAGGAGAAGCAAGTTCTCTGTCATAAACTCCTAAAACTCACTAACTCACACTTTTATGCTGAACTTCGTCCTGTGGGATGACGGTAGGGTAGGTTGATGGAGGAAGAAGCATAGAGCATACTCACCAATCTCTCAAATGTTATTTTAGTTGGACTGATGGAAGGGAAAAGTGGTAGACAGAGTTCTTTCATTGTTTGTGATATTTCCTGAGAATTGCAGTATAGACTAGAATATGAAACCTAAAATGACTTTTGTGATGCTCTCTCTGGCAAATAGAGATAAAAATACTTTGAAAACGTTATTGAGTTTTCTTTCTTTTTGTTGTATCTCTTTTCTTTCTTTTTTTTTTCTCCTCAACCACATTGGTCCCTTTTGGTTCTTTTGGTAACCTCTTCCAGAGTTAACTGCTTCCATTGTAGGTGATGAAATGTATAAGGCCCCACTTCAAATGTTGGCACTGCTATAAGCATGTTCTTTCCCGTTAATTCAACTCAGAATTAAAACTTTTGATTCTTGTTGTTTTTGTACTCCAGCCTCAGATATAGTTTCCACTGTAGAAGTTATCTCATGGCAGCCGTATTCTTTCTAATAGTGGTCTACAACCAGACTCTAGTTTCTCCAAGAACACTACAAGACAGATTGAGTTTAAATATGTACTAAACTATATAACACTCTTTCAAACGATTTTGAATGCATTTTATTTTTAGACAATCTTTATGACATTTTTTCCTTAAAAACAATGCCTCTGCTTCAAATAAATCATGGTCAAAACAAATGAAGATCTCAAGATGACATCAGTTCCACTTGTCTAAGTCCTGGTGTTGTGTGGATGACAAGCAGAAGCCAGTTATGATGACAGGTGATACATCCAAAGTAACTGCCAAATTTGTTAACATTTTTCCATTTCTAAACCATTGAAAATCATCTATGGAGTCACACCACCCTCACGGTAGTCCAGCAGAGGCACCATGCTATATGAGTTACTGTTTTCACTAATAAAGAACTGGTAGATTTTATTGCTTCTTGACCTTTTGGCTAAAATCAAGTGAAGAATTGGTAGTTTTTGAGATTAGCAAGAGTGTGCTTGATTTGTTCTGTAGCTCCTGTCATAAAAGGTTTAACTCCTTCTGGTCTCTGTTCTTTAAGTTTGTCTTTGATTTTATGTCACTTTGATGTTCTTCTTGTCGGCTTCTTTTGTGAAGTTGGTTCCTGCATGTGATTGTTCTTGACAATATCAACACCGGTGATTACTCTGCTTCTAGTACCTTCGCCTTGGGAAACCTCAGTGAAGGCATTTCCACCAATAAGCGAGTCATCAATGTCACCCTCTGTCCTACTGACCATCTTCCCCTCCACCTCCAGGCACAGTCCTTCCTCCATCTCTGGATCTTGTAAATGTCAGAGAACATGTCAGCGTGGCTGATGAGATCCTGGTAGATAATTACGATGGTAGCTGAAAGGAGACTACAGCAGCCCTAGCTTAGCAGGAGCCTGGAGCATGAAGTGAGCGAGCATGGTGCAGCCAGGACGGCGTTGGGTGGGGGGTTTAGGGGGTATGCAAGAGCTGTTGTACTTCTTTTCATTCAAGTAAGTAGGCAGAAATCATGAGAAAATGAATATATTTGTCTATTATATTGGTTTTAGCAAGTAGAAATAAAATTCCACATTTTATCAGCAGCATTACATCTATTATGTTCCGTTCTGTATAACATATGCAATCCCAGAGAAGATAGTTTTATAAGAGGTGCTCTGATCTCACAAGGCATGACTTGGCTAAAGAATTACAGATGAAACTTGTGGATTTCAGCAGGAATATATTTCTCCTCTTTTTGTAGAAGCAGTGTAAATGGAAATGGAAATTTGGTACCATTTGCTGTTTGCTTTCACCTTTTTTTGCACACTTAAAAAAAACTTTTATTATTTATTTATTTATTTATTTTAAAATTTAATTTAATTTAATTTTAAGTTCTGTGGTACATGTGCAGGATGTGCATGTTTGTTACATAGGTGTGCCATGGTGGTTTGCTGCACCTCTCAACCATCACCTAGTTATTAGGTCCTGCATGCATTAGTTATTTATCCTCTCTGTTCTCCCTCTCTGCACCTCCCAGACAGGCCCCAGTGTGTGTTGTCCCCCTCCCTGTGTCTATGTGTTCTCATTGTTCAACTCCCACTTATAAGAGCTCTCACCTTCTTTCACAGCTTCCTTATCAAGTGAGTTCAGTATTTCTCTACTCTGATCTTGGTTTCCCACTAGGGAAAAAGCATAAGCCAGCAATGCCTTGGTGTAGACATGGCTCCCATGGGTCCCCTCCTTTGCTACATTCCAGGCTGACTCCAGGCAGAACAGGGCATTGCGAACAATAGAGTGCTGTAAAGGCAAAAAGGTGGTTGTGTCAAACTAGGGTGAATAGAGGGTCTGCAAGTCGAGAGCTGGATATTGACAGTCAGATGTTATTAATGGATTTCAGACAGATAGGCAGACAGCTAGATATTCATCAAATTTAAATAGAAAAATATTTCGATCTCTTCACTTTATAGTTCAATTCTAAGGAATAAGACTAGAGAACCTGTTTTTAGGATTGGCTTTGATACATAGTCTAAGGGCATTACTGGACAAGTGTAAATCCCTCTGAATGCATCAACCAAAGAGCTTATCCGTCTGAGAAATGCCTCATCATTGAACCAAAAGAGACTTGAGACTCAGCCCTTAGCAGGGTGGCATTCCAGACAGCAGGTCTACAGTTTTCATGGCAGGGAATCAGATTAAGCTGGTACCTACAGTGACTGGGAGAGGAATTTCCAGAAGGGCAATAGTAACATAGGCGGAGAGGGTCACTTCATCTTCTACACCTCCCTGTAAATACAACATTGATTTGATTAATTCCAATGCCAAGTGTTAGTATATTCTCTTCTGTTGGATGGAAACCCTCCTCAGTATCTGTTTCTATCAGGTAAGGTAACGCCACCATTCAAAGTATACCATTTTTATCTTTCTCTCTCTCTCTCTCTCTCTCTCTCTCTCGACAGGGTCTTGCTCTGTAGCTCAGGCTGGAGTGCAGTGGCACTATCACACCTCATGGCAGCCTCAAGCTCTTAGGCTCAAGCAATTCTCCTGCCTCAGCTTCTCAAGTAGCTGCAACTACAGGCACAGGCCACCATGCCTGGCTAATTTTGTAAAATGTGTTTTTGTAGATACTGGATCTTGCTGTGTTGCCCAGGCTAGTCTTGAATTCCTGGGCTCAAGTGATCCACCTGCCTTGGCCTGAAAGTGCTGTGATTCTAGGTGTGATCCACTGCATCTGGCCCAGTTTCTTCCTTCTCTGTAGAAGGTTTAATACTCTTTCCCTGATGCCTTCCCACATTATCCAGGACTTCATCTTTGCAATTTCCTCGTGCCTCCTTCCTCCCCTCACCCCTGGGGGATGTTATATTGATGTGTCATAGGGTCAGAAGTTCATGGAACAGTTCACCTTTATGGCATTGTTGAGCAGTGACCCAGAGCTCCTGAAACAGCCATTGTCCTTCTGCATCTGGGAGAGCCACGTGAGAGACTGGGTAATGTGTGCTTCATCAATGAAGATGTAGGATCGAGCCTGGGCAAAAGTCTTCAGTACAAAAGCCGTGAGCCTAGCGGGAGGAAAAATGCAGTGCTGAGGCTGTTTGCATTGAGCGCTTTACTGCTCTGTTTTGTACACATAGGTTCCCCCATCACAGTGCACCCCCAAGAAAGTCAATCAGCTATTACTGAGAGTTTGGAGACTTTTTCTTTTAACTTGGAAATTTCTTTTTTTCTTTTTCTTTTCTTTCTTTCTTTCTTTTTTTTTTTTTTGCTGCCACATGTTGTTCAATCCATTACCAACTTGTCCTTGCTTCCTAAAGCATTTCCAGGCCACTTTAGAGATTCAAGCTCCTTCTAGTTTTCTTGGTTGATTAACTAAGTAAGGCATTTGCTTTTACACTGTGGGCTTTATGCATTTATTTCCTTTCATAGATTTCTTAGCTTACTTTCTGTAATTTTAACTCTAATCAACTAACTTCTAATGTTCTGCTTCAGTAACTATTTCCCTCCATCATCCTGCCTCTCCACCTTTTTTTTTCCTGTGTTTGCCTATGTGGCAAAACTACAGAGAGAGAGAGAGAAAGGATATCATCTAGTAGAAGGCAGTAAGGTATGACGGTAGTAAGGTGTGCTCCGTCATACCTTACTACCATGTTGTGGTCTTTTCTAGAATTTTTCTAACACCTCTTAGTGCTGAGCAACAATTTAAGGGGGCAAGTTACAGACTTATAATGTTCTCTTAGCAACATGAGAAGGAAGAGGGTCTGGGTATTTTGGATTAAAAAAGTCAACCTAAAAGTGTTCTCAATTTTGCCACTTATTAGATGTTTGCTCCTGACACATTTGTTTATCCACACTGAATATTAATTTTCTCCTCTGTAAAAGCTAGTAACTCTCACTTTGCAGAGTAGCTATAATAATTAAATACGGTAGCATTATGGTTTAGAAATGGTTTCTCCACTAAAAGTCATGTTAAAACTTAATCCCCAATGTGGTAGTATTGAGAGGTGGAGCCTTTAAGAGGTGATTGGATCATGAAGGTTCTGCTGTAATGAATGGAATGAATGCATTCCTAGATTAAAGGGCTATCATGAGAGTTGGACTGGTGGCTTCATAAGAAGAGGAGGAGATGCTAGCCCAGTCTCTACAAAGTAAAACAAAGAAAGTAAAAGAAGAGAAGGAGAGACCTGACTGAGCACATCCAATCCTCTTGTCATATGATGCCTTGCATCACCGTGGGACTCTTCAGAGTCCACACCAGCAAGAAGACTCTCAACTAGACGTGGCCCCTAGACTTCAGACTTATCAGCCTTCACAGCTGTAAGAAATACATTTCTTTTTCTACATAAATTTCCTAATTTCAGGTAGTCTGCTATAAGCAACAGAAAATGGACGAAGACAGGGAATCTATGTGCATGTTTTGAACTCATAGTTGAAACTCAGAATATATTTTCCTTCTTACCAAGTGTTGCCCTGGTTCCTGCCATATTTTTCCCCAAAGGTGCTGTAGGAGCCGTCTTGGTGTTTGTAGTTCAGCTGTCTCTGGTAACCTGAAATGGAAGGCTACAGATGGTTCATGAAGCATTAAAGAAAGGCAGGCCATCCATATGTGCAGGCTGATGCATCCAGGAGCCATGGACATTTTATGACCTCCTGTGATCTGCCATAGTTTTGTGAATGTTATGGATACATCAAAACACAACATCCTGTTAGAGTGTGGGAAGATTGCTGTTTTCATAAAAATGGTCATCGTGGGTTAATATTTGATGATATAACTGAAGCCTCATTGGGAAAAAGTTTCATTAGAGTAACAAAGTACATTTTTCTCTGTCTCACGTACCACTGATGAGATAGCCAATGGCCTTGGCCTTGATCTCCTGCGTCAGCTGCTGGGTTTCATTCAGATAGTTCAAGACATAGATGTTAGGAGCAAAGAGAACCATGTTCTGTTCTCCACAGCCATAGGGCATCTGGAGGAGATTTTGTATATTTTGCATAGCAGAACCTAGTATGTCACCTGGGGATGTGAAAGATTAGATGTCAGAATAATTTCAGTTCTTAAGCAGCCAACATTATTCACAAAAATGGCTTTTAAGTTCAGAGTCTATCATTTAGGTAAGAGATAAGTTATACACACAGAGTGTGATTTCCAGGATCCTAAGAGTCTATCATTTAGGTAAGAGATAAGTTATACACACAGAGTGTGATTTCCAGGATCCTAAGAGTCTATCATTTAGGTAAGAGATAAGTTATACACACAGAGTGTGATTTCCAGGATCCTAACAAGAATAGCAGCTATCAAGAACTTGATAATTCAAATACAAATACACAGATAAGATGTACAGTGGCAACTCTTTTGGCCCAGGTTTACTAAATGGAAGGTGACTCACCCAGAACTGAGAAAGAAGCTCTGGCAGATTCTTTGACCACATTTGATGGGAGCTTCAAGGACAGCTGCTCAGACACATCAGCACCTTTAGAAACAGACAGCCCATGTTAAAGGAGGACATCTACGATTATATTACAATTTAGTGATTATAATGTAGTGAGAGCTTCAGAGCCACACTGCCTGGATATGGTACTGGCCCTGCTTTGTGACCTTGGGTAAATTGTGATGATTTGAGGAAAAAATACATGTAAAACATTCAGAACAGGATCTGCAACATATTGAATTTCAATGATGTGAGTAATTATTATTATTGTGGTTATTATTAGAGTGAGTAGTAATGTTGTTATATCTCCTTGAGGAACTCTGGGTTCTAGGAATAAGAATTTGATTTAATGATGAGATTACCTTTAACAGTCTAATTGCTTTTGGCACTGTGTGACTTCCAGAGTCCTTCCTTTCCTCACTTAACTATGTTTTGCATTGCTGTGCTCAGTAGCTTTCTAAAAGAAGTCTAAGACTTCGTGGGGGAACTATCACTCCTTTCGTTGCAATATTAAGACTTATACTCATAATAATACAAGTTATTTTACTGCCTCCCTTACTCTATATAATATTTGAATGGATTCCCATGTTTATAAATAGATAACATGAATATACTTTAAATTAGCCCTTCTCAAATGACAAATACAGTGTTGTACACACTCTGGACATAGAACTAATAATGTGGCAGTGCTGTATAAAAGCTAGAAGTAGTTCTCAATGATATGATGAAGTTAAATGTAAATTATTTTCTGACACGGAAAACACACATTTGTAGTGAGATGGGTAGAAAATGCTATATGTTTTGTCAGCAGCTGTTTTAGAGACTATCTCTTGGGATTCAAACTTATCATGACCCTGCTCTGTTTAGTTTTTGTTGTTGTTGTTGTTCGTTTGTTTGTTTGTTTGTTTGAGACAGAGTTTCACTCTGTCACCCAGGTTGGAGTGCAGTGGTGCGATCTCGGCTCACTACAACCTCTGCCTCCCAGGTTCAAGCTATTCTCGTGCCTTAGCCCCCCACGTAGCTGGGACTACAGGCGCCCGCCACCAGGCCTGGCTAATTTTTGTACTCTTAGTAGAGACAGGGTTTCACCATGTTGGCCAGGCTGGTCTCAAACCCCTGACCTCAAGTGATCCTCCCGCCTCACCTCCCAAAGTGCTAGGATTGCAGATGTGAGCCACCACGCCCGGCCAACCCTGCTCTCTTTCTACCTCGTCCTGGGACACTCTAGGCTTCTGCAGCTGGGCTTGTCAGTGAGCAGCCACTGAGCTATCCAGGTAAAATAACTACGTGTAAACCAAGAAAGCCCAGGTATTAGTCCTGTCTGTACCACCTGAGTCACATTAACTTGCTCTCTTGGGCTCAATGTCTTCATCTGTAAAACGTACATAAAGAAATATTTAGTATTATGCTGCCTTTAATGGAAGACGCTGAAAACTGGGAGATAATATGTATGAATATGCATTGAGGTTTATACCCCTCTGTGGCTTTGATCCCACTGTGATTATGAGGATGGACTCTTACCTGAGGCACAGGTCATGGAATTGAAAGTCTTTTCTTGCTCAATACCTTCAGCCTTGGATGAAAAGAAAGAAAAGGAGAAAAGAGAGAAACATCCCGGTGACAAGAGAACAACCATAGATTCCTTTTTTTGATGGGTAGGGTTTACATGAATGATGTTTACCATTCTACTCTTTTTTTCCCCAACTTTTATTTTAAGTTCAAGGGGACATGTGCAGGATGTGCAGGTTTGTTACATAAGTAAACGTGTGCCACGGTGGTTTGTTGCACAGATCATCTCCTCACCTAGGTATTAAGCCCAGCATCCACTAGCTATTCTTCCTGATGCTCTCCCTCCTCTCACTCCCACCCTCAGACAGGCCCCATATGCGTTGCTTCCCTCCATGTGTCCATGTGTTTGCATCATTCAGCTCCCACTTATAAGTGAGAACATAACATCCTACTTGTTATTAAATTATTACAAATCCATAAAACAGTGAAGAACAAAGGAAGGTGGTAGAAAGAAAATGGGAAGAGATAATAAGGGCAGTGAATCAAAGGTAATGGGCATGAGAGATATGTGAATCTTAGGAAAGAGGTGGAGATCAAGAAATTGCACTCAAATAGTTTGTGAAAAAAGATTTACAATAGCTGGCAATGTCTGCTGCAATGCTTTTAGGATAGGAAATTCCATTAGTCTTACAGGATGTATTATGTGAGCATGATATTAATGGTTCTTTGTTGTCTCAAGAGTGACTGCCCAGTGTTGCATTCTTACAGTTGTTAGGGACTCCCAAAAATATGTTACCTCCACCAACAGGGTTTTGATGACTGTGTCTTTTCTTTTAATCTCAGGGACCTCAGCAACCTCATTTCCACAGAGTTCTAGGGACTGCATTGCCTCTGCACTCACTGAGAAGTTCACATTCCCTAAAACAAGGAATATTGAAAACATGAGCATCCATTTTGATAGTCCAATCACCTTTAAGGACTACACCTTAAACTTACAATTGGCCAGAATAGAAAATAAGGGGGAAAAAAAATTCCACAAGGTTAATGTACACTGAGTAGCCAATGTCCAAGAGTAGTGATTATGGGGACTAGCTTGGGTGAGAAGAGTGGGAGGAGGTCATTGTGGACAGAAATAGGAAAAAATATTAACTTTATAGAATTATATCTATGGCAAATAAACAGAGAATATGATGAAAAAAGTGCTCAGACAGCCACCATCCTTGTTGATTGATAGGCCCTTTTGGGTACTGTCACTCACCCAGAGTTTTAGGAGTCACTGTCCAAGACAAGGTTTGCCGCTCATTTCCACAGATACAATAGGATTCTTCTCCCTTTGTGTTTTGGGAGGCTAGGAAGGCTGGAGAGGCTTTCAGCTGCACACTGACCTATCAGCCCATGTGAGACAGAGACAGAAATGATGAGAATATGGAAAGACGTGAACACGTAGAATTGGGGCCAAGGGTGAGATGCTGCAGTAAATTGGGATTTGTAAGAAAAATGGATGTCATATAGATTCATCCATGCTTTAAGAAGCCTGGAAATGGCAATGATACAAATCAAGGCTGGTTATGTATTAGGAGGATCTGGTATTTGCGTTAGGGTAGATTGCAGACATGCAGACTTGGCAGTAGCAGATGAAAGGGAAAAGCAGTGATTGTATATTGCCCTAGGGAGTACTATCTGCTGCTATGTAGATTTTCTGACTGTTTCTTCCTCCCTCTCTTCTCCTATTTCTTACAACATATATTACATGTCTACTCCATGCAAGACATAAAACACGGGGAATGGTATATGAGAGGCTCCCGATCTTGAGGATATTGTGTTACAAGAAAGATGATCTATATACAACCACTATTACATAATTTACAGAGATACGTGCTATAAGATAAATTAAAATTATATATTGTGGAGATTTCAAGATGAGGGGTTGGAGAATGACACTCGTGGAATTGAGAAAGCTGAGTTATGTGTCAGCTTCAAGAATGTTCCTGGCATAAAATCTAACTTGTAGCAAAGAATTCTGCACGTGCTAAGAAATAAAAAAGCAAGGTGTGGCTTAGAGAGCCATGGTTTAAACACCCGTAGCACACATAGCATTGTATTATCTCTCTGATCATGTCCTGCTTTGCATAGCACTAATTATTCACAGTGCTAACACACAATTCCTTGAATTATCCTTAGTCTCAGGAACAGAATCAGGAGCTGACTGATCAAAGGAATCTTTTGTTCTACCCACCTTTCCTGTTCACCCTCATTTTCCTTACCCGGATGCATTTGGGAAGGTAGTTTAGGACCGTGGCCTTGAGTGTGAAGGCCTCTCCACGGATCACAGAGTAGGGCATTGTGAGCTCCACAAAGAAGGGCTGGAAGGCTCGGAGAGAGGCAGTGGAAGAGATACCAAGTCCAGCGTCTTCAGACAGGCAGAAGGCTCCTGCCTTCCACTCGGTGATGGTGTCAGGGACTGTTACTCCTACCTCAGCCACACCTGATGAGCTGGGGTGGAGGACAAGTGAAGAATACAAATAATGAATGTGAGCCACCTTTCCTCAAGTGAGAATCGATATGCATAAAGCTAATGTCAGGAACTGAACCAACTTAAGGATATATGGGTGTGTGCATGCGTGTGAACACTAGATTATGTCCTGGGATCTGAGCTGGGAAAACAAAAGCCACTAAATGGTACCTCTCCCTCTTATCAACAAATGATCACATCCCACATGTCTGTACTTGGAATAAAAATATTTGAATTGTGATTCATTTTGGTCCTTAACTTCCCTTGCTAATGTGTAATCCCATAAATAAGCATTTTTAAGAATCATGACCAATGAGACCACTGGATTAATGTAGCCTGATTTGTTTATGTGCCTGCTCCAGCCCTGATATTTACAGAAGGCTCCCTGAATGACATTAAGCAGTACATATAGAACTGAATATTATAGTTCTCATGTCTACTATTTGACAGTATCAGGAATAATTATTTTAGAATTGCTCAGCACTGAGACGATTATATTAATAAGCCTATACAATTGCAGCATTTTACTTAGGTCTGTCCTAAAAAGAGGTTAAGATAATTATTCAGAACCTTTCAGAAAGATTATCTTAGAATTGAAAATGTTGGAGGAACCACATTCCCTCCCCTTCAGCAAATGGAGGAAAGTAAAGTTACTTACTCCACTGCCACCAACTCCCAGATCCAAGTCTCAGGAAAATAGCTTCGCACCGTTTCAGGGACTGGCCCTGAACTTTGTTCATTATTTAAAGGCATTATATTATAGGCGCTCATTTGAGGAGGATATGGCCTCCCTGCTACTCCTAGACCTACTAAAGTAGAGAAAATTGTCTAGTTAGGGAAAAACATTCATTAATTTCATGGTGCACACGTGAGACGTCAGAGAACAAATTTTCAGTTTTCCTGCTCAGACTGTCCTAAAAGTCTTACAGAAGTTGTAGAACTTGGGAACTACTTTGTGATCCCTCACTCTCTGAAAAGAGAGGAGTCTTTGTCAAAGGTGGAAATTCCATGTATCCTAGACATAGCATAATTTGATGTGAGTGGAAGCTGGAAAAACAAGATCATTTGGAGACAGTTCTATGGGTTTTGTGGGGAAGGAACAGTTTTGAAGTTGAGACAGTATTGCTTCATTCCTAGAGAATCTCAGCAGGAATTGTAAAATGCTCTTTAGGCATTGTCAGTGGTTGCTATACTGAAAATGGAATTACCAGTGGAGTGAACAGAATTTAATGACTTAAATTCTGTGTACTGTATGGAAGTTTGCAAAACTGTTGTTCTCTGGGGAATAAGATTAGAGCATTAGATTTTATTCCACTTATTTTTTGACATCTGAAATAAACAATTTGGATGTCAAAAACAGATATTTCCATTTGGAATGGCTGTGTAGTTGAGACAAAGAAATCATTTACCAATGTGAGAGGGCAGAGAGCTAGACATGTAGGCAATTTTGTCCATGTTGTGCCTGAAATCATGCTTACTAATTGAATTTGAGTTAAGATCTCTCTCCCATGTATCCCATCTGATATTTCAGAAATACCTTGTGAAAGAATACTTATAAGGAAAAATGTATTTCTAGCAATTTCACCCTAATAGTTTTCTACACTGAAAAAAGCATCAGTAGCAATTTCTTTAGTGAATATCATACACCTTCTTGCCCCATGTCCTTCCAAGTGGTAATGATTTCTGACTCTGATTTTTCACTGATGTTCTGTCCTCTCTGTCTTCACTCTTATCTTAAATATTGAAATATCTAAAAGGATGATACATCTAAATGAACTATTTTCCATTTCCTGTTGGATATGTCAAGGGCCCTCAAACTCCTCCAGTTATTGCAGTTAACAAACCATGGCATTATGTGTTATTTCAACTCCATTCAGAGGACGATGGCTATATCCTTCCTACTCTTACTGTCAACTTGACTTTCCATGTATCCTGTCTTAGTCTCTGTATCAAAGTTTTATTCTTCTGCATGCCACAACTAATAATCTCTACAGTAAATGCCTTTGAATCAGTTTCCCAGGACAAAAATCTTATTTTTTTTTCTTGCTTCTTTTCCCCATTTGACTTTATGAAAATTTGTTGAACTCTGGACTAAGCCACTCATACTCTGTTTTGTTGCTGATCTCAAAATACTTTCAATGAAATTTTCTGTTCATGGCTTAAAAAGGGCTGCTCAACCCAGCTTTGTAATACTTTTTGACTTTTAATACCTTCAAGCAAACAACAAAAACAAAAAAAAAACCCTGAACATTTTCTTTTAATTTAGAATCTAGTGTGATTGAGACACATGTTAGATCATGTCACCCCTCTTCTGAAAAGCTTCTTATTTCACTCATAGTATAAAAGTCAAGTCCTTACTATGACCTACGAGCCCCACACAATGTGGCCTCAAGTATTGCTCTGATCTCTCTCTCCAACTGCTCACACTTTATTCATTCTGTTCCAACCACACTGATTTTCTTTCTCTGCTTAGAGCATTTCAGGCATACTCTCACCTCAAAGCCTTTGAGAGATAGACTAGTGAAGAGGTTATGAACATGAGATCTGGAATCAAACTCCCTGACTTGAATCTACCGCGTGCTACATTTTATTGGCTATGAGATCTTAATGGCTGAGTTATTTAACCTTTTTGGGCCTCAGTTTTTCCGTATGAAAAATGGTGTTAAAAATACCTACCTTATAAGGCTACTGTAAGAATTAAGGAAATCTATCTAAACTCATCTATCTATAACTATCCATTGATCTATCAAACCTACCAATCTATCAATCATCTATCTCCGTATTACCTATCTCCTGGAGCATAGAAAACACTGCATAAGTATTTTCTATTATTGATATTGTTTCCTAGGACTATGACACTCGTCTTCCAGAGAGTCACATGGCTTGTTGTCTTCCTTGAAGTTTTTGCTCAAATTTCACTTTCTTGGTAAGATCTTTACTGACCACCCCCCCATTTAAATCTTCAACTTCCTTCAGTCTCAACATCCCTTCCCTACTTGAATTTTTCCATATAGTATTTATGAACTTATAGTGAGCCATATAATTTACTTGCTTATTTTGTTTATATTCTCTCTGAGCCTATTAGAACATAACCTTCATATAGTTGTATAGTTTTGTTCTTAATGTTTGTTATATAACCAGAAACTATGTCAGTAACTATTGAACACACGAGTTAAAATTTGTAACTTCTTAATTTTTGTAGTTTCAAGTACTAGCCATGCCTTTCATTGTCTAGCATAATTTTAGTTCCTTGTTTAGTTTAATTATTATCTTTCACTCGTCCTCTCTTTTAGGTCCTATCAATGCTATTGAATTGATCTTCTTCATATGTACTGTCCTATAGCATTAAACACTTTCAGGGCGCATGATGACTTCCCAAATAGTCATGGAAATGGCTTCATGTTGTTGAACTTATTATCCAGAAATTTCACAAGATATTTCAGTTTTCTTAGTTCTTTTATTTCCTCATATACCTGACTCATTTATAGCTACTAATTTCAATCCCTGTTGTGTATTCACCACACATTTTAGAAGCTCTTTTTTATCCTGAGTGTTATTATATACCCCCAATTCCAGTTTTAATAAATTCAAGAACATTTCCTTCCCCCTAAACCTCCATGGTTTAAACTTGAAGTTTGTTCTATGTAAATATCATGGCTATTTTCCTTTCCCTTATTCTCTATTCTCATTGTTTATATAACATCTTAGTTACATGACAAAATCGTATTTACCATTTTTGAGAAATTGTTTGAAATTTGTGCTATCATTGAAGGTATACTTAGAGATAAACAGTCCATGGCCCTTGAAAAGGTGCCATTTTCTTAATAATAAAGCTCATTTAAACATTGATATTAATCTTAAATGCCAAGGAACATGGAAAATGCTATTTAAATAATCAAAGTTCTTAATTTGTGTTGGTACATTATATTTAGTTATCTTATTGGGCATTTTGCAAGGTCTTGAAGAACGATTAGTCAAATTCCTTCAATTTATTAACGAAGGATTTGAGTCTTAAAGAGGAGATGTGACACACCCACTTCACATATAGGACTTCTGATTTCCAATCCGAGCATATAAATATTTGTTAGCAGATGGACGTCAGGAATATTTTGGAGAAAAGGGGAGTTGGATTCATGATAGAGGGATGAGAAATGGCTGGATAGTGTTCAAATGTAAGTAGATCTGGTGATGACACAGATGTTTTAATAAGTTGAAGGGTCTTGAAAAAGGCTGCTCTATTTGAGTAGTGGGTTTGGCCATGGATTATGAGATATTTCTGTGATGTTGACGTTGTTTCTTGTCACCAGTGAAGCCCTTTGTCCTTCTTTATGTTTTTCAAAATACAGCATCCCTATGAATTTCTTTCCTGTTTCCATAATCAGAATTATTCTCTCCTTCTGTTGTCAGCATTTTCCCTCTCTTATGGTACATCAGAATCTTGTATTTTATCTGATTTTTTGCCCTGAAGTATCTGATGTATCTAAAAAATAATCCCTGATCAATTCTGGCTATCACCAGCTAAGTCACCTCAGCAAGAAACAATTAATTTGAATCTTGGTTTCTTTGTGTGTATAAAATGGAAATAGGGCTACATTATTTCATTTTAGCATTTTTGGCATAGTAATATTGTTGGACATGAAATAAAATTAAAAGCAAATTTTACCTCCATAGTATCCTTGACCTATTACTCCTGCAGACATGGGGGGGATGACTGAACACGACTTTGGTTTTCGGATTTTTGAGTTAGTGAACACCTTCAATCCCATCCCCTGGAAAAAAAATAATAATTCAATCAACTTGCAAACTTGATTAGAATATATAAAACATACTATCCTTAGAGACTGCCCTATGTAATTCCAGTAACCTTATATTAATTCTATGGCAAAACACTTGACAGTAAATATAGAGTAGTTAAATTACAAAACTTATGGGTTATTAAGATTTTATTCTTTATTTATTATTTTTTAGTTTGCAAGAAAACCCTATATATAACTAAAAAGTATCTGGATGAATAGGCAGAGGTTAGATCTAGCCCTGACTCACAAACTGAGTTTCTATGTGATCCTGACAGAGACTTTAACCTTTTTATTGGCTTCATTTTTCTCTGCTGAAAAATGGAGAGGCAAGTCTACATAATTACTAAGATTATGAATAGATACAGAGTTTTGTTAACATTCAAAAAATCACAAGCCAGCATGTTAATAAGTAGTGAGAATTTTACCTTGAGAAAGCTGTAAATATCTGCTTCATCATTACTTGATAAGGGAACATAGAAGGCTCCATTACGAATGAAGAAAGGATGGGGACAGTGTCCTTGTTCTTCCTCCTGATGGTCCACATTGTCAGGAAAATTGGTGAGATCCTTCACAGTTAGCAGATTATATACCTGTAGCAGTGGAGAGATCAAAGGCAGAACTGTTACTTACTTTTCTTTTGAAATAGAATGAACTGAGAGAAATAAAATAATTATCACCAATCTTTTCTTGGGTGTGTTCATGTAGTTGGTACCTTAGAGATAAGTTGAAGATTTTCCTTATATTTAAGTGTTGTTTTGTTATAAAGAAATAAAACCTACTTGGGAAAATGCTTCCAAAGATTAATAAAACCTTAAGTTATGAAGGATTAATTAAAACTTCATTGTAGAGTCTACAGGTAAAAATAGACTAAATATAGGAAGAAGACCTAACTTGCATCTGTGTTTAATTAATACTTAATGCCCTGAGGAATTTAGCTACAAATTATTATTGCCACCTGTTAAACATTTACGTCTACTCGGGCTTATTCTCAGATAGAAAATCGTATAGATGGCCAATTAGAAGCAGCTGTGGTCTGCAGCACTTACGGAGTGGAATGAAAAAGGGATATTAAATTCAGCATCTTCAACTGAAATACCCAGGTTCTCACATTGAGACCGACTAGGCAAGCAACTTGAGCCACAGAGAACAATGAAAAGCAGCAGGGGTGAAGGTGGGGGAGGGCAACGGAAGGAGTGATTGTGCAACCTCGCCTGGGAAATCACACTTCTCCCATGGATCTTTGCAACCCGTGGATCAGGAGATACCCTCGTGAACCCATGCCATCAGGGCCTTGGGTCTGATACACAAATCTATGTGGAGTCTTGGCAGAGCAGCCACTTAGGCACACAGAGACCCAGGAGTTTTAAGTACTCCGGCCCTGGGATCCCTGGAAAGGCAGGAAATCTGTTTGTACATGTCCCTAGGAAGGGGGCTGAATTCAGAAAGCCAAAGAGCATCATCCTGTGGACCCCCCTTCCACAGCACCTCACAGGTTAAGACTCACTGTCTTGGAATCCCAGCCAGCCAATGGCAGTGGGTTGGAGTCCACCTGAGATGGACCTGAGTTCCTGGGGGAGAGGTGGCTGCCATCTCTGTGGTTCTGAGGACTCAGCCACTCCAGCCTGCAGGCTTGGGGAATACAGATGGTCTGGATGAGGAAGGGTCCCCCACGATGCAGCACAGCTACCTTGCCAGATTGTGATCAGACTGCTTCTTTAAGTGGGACCCTGATCCATTCCTCCTCACCGAGTGGGACCTTTCTGTGGGGGCTTCAGGTACTCCAGGCAGGGTTCTAAAGACAGAGCTTTGATCTCTCCCGGGGACTGAGCTCCTGGGGGGCAGGGGTGTCTGCCATCTCTGCAGTTCGGTTGACTCTGCCACTTCAACCTGCTGGCTTTGGAGAATACAGGTGATCCAGACAAGGAAGGATCCCACCCAATGCAGCCCACCTGCTCTACCAAAAAGCAGCCAGTCTGCTTCTTTGAGCAGGTCCCTGATCCCATTCCTCTTGACTGGGTGAGACCTCCCAATAAGGGTCTCCAGTCACCCCCAACAGTTGCATGTGGGCTGGCAACAGGTTAGTACCCCCCAGGATGGAGCTTCTAGAGGAAGGCACAGGCTGCCATCTTTGCTGTTTTGTGGCCTTCGCTGGTGATACCTCCAGGTATGGGAGAAACCAAAGCAACTGGGGTCTGGAGTGGACCCCCAGCAAACCTCAGCAGCCCCATGATAGAGTGGCTTGACTGTTAAAAGAAAAACAAGCAGAAAACAACAGCATCAACAAAAAAGACCCAACAAAAATCTAATTCAAAAGGCAGCAACCTCAAGGATTAAAGGTAGATAAGCTCACAAAGATGAGAAAGGATTAATTCAAAAACAATGAAAACTCCAAATGCCAGAGTACCTCTTCTCTTCCAAATGACTGTGACACCTCACCAGCAAGGGCACAGAACTGGGCTGAGGCTAAGATGGTTGAATTGACAGAAGTAGGCCTCAGAAAGTGGATAATAATAAACTTTGCTGAGCTGTAACCCAATGAAAAGAAGCTAAGAATCCTGATAAAACAATACAGGAGCTGGTAGCCAGAACAGCCAGTTTAGAGAGGAACATAACCTACTGATGGAGCTGAAAACCACATCACAAGGCAACTTCAGAATGCAAGTGCAAGTATCCTTAGCAGGATAGACCAAGAGGAGGAAAGAATCTCAGAGCCTGAAGATTATCTATCTGAAATAAGACAGGCAGACTAGAGTAGAGAAGAAAGAATGAAAAGAAATGAACGAAACCTCTGAGAAATATGGGATTATGTAAAAAGACCAAACCTACGACTAATTGGGATCCTTGAAAGAGACAGGAGAATGGAACCAAGTTGGAAAACATAATTCAGGATATCATCCAGGAGAACCTTTCCCAACCTCGCAAGATAGGCCAACATTCAAATTCAGGAAATGTAGAGAAGGCCAGTAAGATACTCCACAAGAAGATCAACCCAAAGACACAAAATCATCAGATTCTCCAATGTCAAAATGAAAGAAAACATGTTAAGGGCAGCTAGAGAGAAAGGCCAGGTCACCTACAAAAGGAAACATATACTAACAGTGGACCTCTCCACCAAAACCATGCAAGCCAGAAGAAATTGGGGGCCAGTATTCAGCATTCTAAAAGAAAATAATTTCCAACCCAGAATTTTATACCTGGCCAAACTAAGCTTCATAAGCAAAGGAGAAATAAGATTCTTTTCAAACAAGTGAATGGTTAGGAAATTTATCACCACAATGCCTGCCTTGCAAGAGCTCCTGAAGAAAGCACTACATTGGGAAAAGAAAGACCATTACCAGCCACTACAAAAACACACTGAAGTACACAGGCCAGAACACGGTGAAGCAACCACATAAACAAGTCTGGAAAAAAGCATCATGTTGACAGGATCTAATTCACACATAAAAATACTAACCTCAAATGTAAGTGGGCTAATGCCCCAGTTAAAAGACACAGAATGGCAAGCTGAATAAAGAGCCAAGACCCATCATCAGTATGCTGTCTTCAAGAGGTTCATCTCACATGCAAGGAGAGACACAAGCTCAAAATAAAGGGATGGAGGAAAATTTACCAAGCAAATGGAAAACAGAAAAAAGCAATCCTAGTTTCTGACAAAACAGACTTTAAACCAACAAAGATCAAACAAACAAACAAACAAAGAAGGGTATTATATAATGGTAAAGGGTTCAATTCAACAAGAAGACCTAACTATCCTAAATATATATGCACCCAATATAGAAGCACCCAGATTCATAAAGTTCTTATACACCTACAAAGAGACTTAGACTCCCACACAATGATAGCGAGAGACTTTAACACACCACTGACAATATTAGATGGATGATTAAGACAGAAAATTAACAAAGATATTTAGGACCTGAACTCAGCTCTGGATCAAGTGGACCTGATAGAGATCTACAGAACTCTCCACCAAAATTCAACAGCATATAAATTCTTCTCATTGCCACATGGCATTTACTCTAAAATTGATCACATAATTGGAAGTAAAACACTCCTCAGCAAATGCACAAGGACTGAAATCATAACAGTCTTTCAGACAACAGTGCAATCAAATTAGAACTCAAGATTGAGAAATTCACTCAAAACCACACAACTACATGGAAATTGAATAAACTGCTCCTGAATGACTCTTGGGTAAACGATGAAATTAAGGCAGAAATCAAGAAGTTATTTGAAACTAATGAGAACAAAGAGACAATGTACTGCAATCCCTGGGATGCAGCTAAAACAATGTTAAGTGGGAAATTTATAGCAGTAAATGTCTGCATCCAAAAGCTAGAAAGATCTCGAGTCAACAACCTAACATCTCAACTAAAAGGACTGTAGAACCAAGAGCATACAAACCCCAAAGCTAGCAGAAGACAAGAAATAGCAAAGATCAGAGCTGAGCTAAAGGAGATAGAGACATGAAAAACCCTCTTAAAAAAACAATGAATCCAGGAGCTGGTTTTTTGAAAAAAAGTTAATAAAATAGACTGACAGCTAGACTAACAGAGAAGAAAAAAAGAGAAGAATCAAGTAGACACAATCAGAAATGATAAGGGGATATCACCGCTGACCTCACAGAAATGCAAACGACCATTAGCGAATACTATAAACACCTCTGTGTACATAAACTAGAAAATCTAGAAGAAATGGATAAATTACTGGACACATACACCCTCTGGAGACTGAACCAGGAAGAAATTAAATATTTGAATAGACCAATAACGAGTTCTGAAATTGAGGCAGTAATAAACAATCTAACAACCAAAAAAAGCCCAGGACCAGATGGATTCACAGCTGAATTCTACCATAGGCACAAAGAAGAGCTGGTACAATTTCTACTAAAACTATTCCCAAAATTGAAAAGGAAGGACTCCTCCCTAACTCATTCTATGAGGCCACCATCATCTTGATACCAAAACCTGGCAGAGTTACAACAGAAAAATAAAGCTTCAGGCCAATATCTCTGATGAACTTCGATGCAAAAATCCTCAACAAAATACTTGCAGACCAAATCCAGCAGCACATCAAAAAGCTTATTCACCACAACCAAGTAGGCTTCATCCCTGGGATGCAAGCTTGGCTCAACACACACAAATCAATAAATGCGATTCATTACATAAACAGAACTAAAGACAAAAACCACCTGATTATCTCAATAGATGCAGAAAAGACCTTTGATAAAATCAACATCCCTTTATGTTAAAAACTCTCAATAAACTAGGTATTGAAGGAACATACTTCATAAGAGACATATATGACAAACACACACCCAATATCATACTGAATGGGCAAAATCTGGGAGCATTCCCCTTGAAAACTGGCACAAGACAGGGATGCCCTCTGTCACCACTCCCATTCAACATAATGTTGGAATTTCTGGCCAGGGCAATCAGGCAAGAGAAATAAATAAAGTGTATTTGAATAGCAAGAGAGAAAGTCAAGTTATCTTTATTTGCAGATGACGTGATTTTATATCTAGAAAACCCCATTATCTCAGCCCAAAAGATTCTTAAGCTGATAAGCAACTTCAGCAAAGTCTCAAGATACAAAATCCATGTGCAAAAATCACAAGCATTTCTATACACCAACAACAGGCAAGCAGAGATCCAAATCATGAATGAACTCCCATTCACAATTGCTACAGAAAGAATAAAATACCTAGGAATACAGCTAACAAGGGAAGTGAAGGACCTCTTCAAGAGCTACAAGCCACTGCTCAGGGATATCAGAGAGGACACAGAAAATGGAGAAACATTCCATCTTCATGCATAGGAAGAATCAATGTAATGACAATGGCTCTACTGCCCAAAGTATCTTATAGATTCAATGTTATTCCCATTAAACTACCATTGACATTCTTCACAGAATTAGAAAAATCTATTTTAAAATTCATATGGAAGCAAAAAAGAGCCTGAATTGCCAAGACAATTCTAAGCAAGAAGAGCAAAACTGGAGGCATCATGTTACCTGACTTCAAACTTTACTACAAGGTTACAGTAACCAAAACAGCATGGTACTGGTATAAGAACAGACACATAGACCAATGGCACAGAATAGAGAACTCCGAAATAAAACCGCAAACCTACAACCATCTGATCTTTGACAAACTTGACAAAAACAAGCAATGGGGAAAGTCCTCCCTATTTAATAAATGGTGCTGGGAATGCTGGCTAGTTATATGCAGAAAATTGAAACTGGACCCCTTCCTTACACCATATACAAAAATTAACTCAAGATGAATTAAATACTTAAATGTGAAACCCAAAACTATAAAGACCCTTGAAGAAAATCTAGGCAATACCATTCAGGAGATAGGCACAGACAAAGATTTCACTATGAAAATGCCAAAAGCAACTTCAACAAAAGCAAAAACTGACAAATGGGATATAATTAAATTAAAGAGCTTCTGCACAGCAAAAGGAACTATCATTAGAGTGAACACACAACTTAAAGAATGGGAGAAAATTTTCCCAATCTACCCACCTGAGAAAGGCCTAATATCCAGAGTCTACAAGTAACTTAAACAAACTTACAAGAAATAAAAACCCATTAAAAAGTGGGCAAAGGACATGAACAGACAGTTCTCAAAAGAAAACACACATGCAGCCAACAAACATATGAAAAAAGCTCAACACCTCTAATCATTAGAGAAATGCAAATCAAAACCACAATGAGATACCATCTCACACCAGTCAGAATGGCTGCTATTAACAAGTCAAAAACAACAGTGAGGTTGCAGAGAAAAAGGAATGCTTTTTTACTGTCGGTGGGAGTGTGAATTAGTTCAACCATTGTGGAAGAAAGTGTGGTGATTTCTCAAAGACCCAGAGGCAAAAATACCATTTGACTCAGCAATCCCATTACTGGGTGTATACCCAAAGGAATATAAATTATTCTGTTATAAAGATAAACGCATGCATATGTTCACTGCAGCACTATTCACAATAGCAAAGACATGGAATCAGTCTAAATGCCCATCAATGATAGACTGGACAAAGAAAATGTGGTACATACACACAATGGAATACTATGCAGCCATAAAAAGGATGAGTTCATGTCCTTTGCAGGGACATGGATAGACCTGAAAACCATTATCCTCAGCAAGCTAACACACGAACAGAAAACTAAACACTACATGTTCTCACTTATCAGTGGGAGCTGAATGATGAGAACACATGGGGGAGAACAACACTCACTGGGGCCTATTAGAGGGTAGGGTGTGGGGAGGGAGAGTATCAAGAAGAATAGCTAATAGATGCTGGGCTTAATATCTAGGTGATGGGTTGATCTGTGCAGCAAATCACCATGGCACATGTTTACCTGTGTGACAACCCTTCACATCCTGCACTTGTACCTCTGAAGTTAAAATAAAAGTTGAAGAAATAAATAAATAAAACACAGTGCATATTCAAAATAAAAATAGAAGAACCACATAGGCACATGAGTGAACTTGTATCATTATATTGGATAGACCAATGTCTATGCAGGGTACTTTTTATGGAAAATGGATGACTCAACAGAATCAAGAACCCACAGGGCAGGGCCAGAGGCCTGAATATTTATCCCTGGACTGATGTAAGATTGAATCTTAATCAGAGAACTTCCATTTGCCTGGCTTAATCTGGAGTAATTATGGACCAGTAACCCCTGAGTGCCTCTTGTTTCCTCCTTTTTGAACAGGAGTGTCAATAGTGACTATTCTATGCCAGTTCCTCCATTGTATGTTGAGTGTGTGGGGCCAAATAACTTGAGTACACTTTGGTTCAATGTCTTTGTATCTAGAGGTATTGGACCTGAGGAATCACACCTGAGAGGCATTACCTGTACTTGGACCTGATTTAAATGATATTTAGCCTTTGAGCTGTTCCTATTTTACGATGAGAATTTTAGGGACCTCAGAGAGAGGATCGAGTATATTCTACATGTGAGAGCTCATGTATTTCTGGGGATCAGAGGTCAGGCTGTGGAGATAGCTTCCAGAATTGCCCACAACAGTCTCTGCCTCCTGGTATTCACGCCCTAACATTGTTCATCCCACAATGAACAGGGTTGACCTCTATAGCCAATGGGATATTGTGGAAATGAGGGGACATGACTTTCAGGCCTAGGTCATAAAAGATACTGCAACTTTAGCACTCTTTGGAACACATTAGCTCTCTTGGATCACATGCTCTGGAGAACTGTTGCCACGTTATGGGGACACCAGCAGCCCTAGGACCTCTGTGTGGTGAGGAACCGAGGCCTCCTGCTGATAGCGTTCGAGAAACCTGTCTTGGAAGCAGATCTTCCAACCTTTGTCAAGCTGTCAGGTGACTGCAGCTTTGGCCACCATGTTAATCACAATCACGACAGGTCACAAGCTAGACCCACCTGGCTAAGCTGCTCTGAATTCCTGACTCACAGAAACCACATGTGATAATAAATGTTTATTGTTTTAAGCCACTAGGTTTTGAAGAAAATTGTTATGCAGCAGTAGGTAGCTAACACAAACACCCTTTCTACTTCTTTATGTATTTACCTTTGTTTTTGAGTAGAATTAAGTAGGTACATAAATGAACATGTATTATTTATATTAGGTGAACTAATGATTTCTATTATTATTCAAAGCGACTGAGCTTAAAGGTTTCTATAATTCATCATCTGAAATCTTCAGTTACGTTCATAATTCCTTCTCACTTCCACAACACTCCAAGTTTACCAAACCTTACTGAAGTGACTGTTAAATGTATATGACTAAACAGAATAAGACAGACATAAACTTTTCAGAGGTAGACTAAATTCCTGTACTACCTGCTGAAATTAATAGCTTAGAATAGACTGCCATAAATACAGAGTGTAAAAATAATAGGCATATTTCCAAAGAAAGCACTCAGAGAGATAGTTTTCTTGTATCAGGTTAACTTCTTGATGTTGTTTCCTCTAACTAAAATACAGAAATATAGTCATTGTCTCTTGCATAATAATTATTATGCTATGAGGAGATATATCAAATATATATCAAATACAAATCAAGATCAAGAAAAATTTTGATTACAGCAATCTCCCCGATCTGTGGTTTTGGTTTCCAAGATTTCCATTATCTGTGGTCAACTGTGATCCAAAAATGTTAAACGGAAAATTCAGAAATAAACGATTCATAAGTTTTAAATTGCTGCCATTCTGAGCAACATGATGAACTCTCACACTTTCCTGCTTCATCCTGCTCGGGACATGAATCCTCCGTTTTTCCAGTGGATCCATACTGTAGCCACTCCCTGCCCCTTAGTCACCTAGAATCCTGTTACAAGGTTGTCACAGTATCACAGTGCTTGTGTTCAAGTCACCCTTATTTTACTTTATCATGGCCCCAATGCACCAGAGTACTGAGGCTGGCAATTCGGAGGTGAAAGAGAAGCCATTAAGGTGCTTCCTTTAGGCGAAAAGGTGAACGGTTCTTCCACTTGATAAGGAAATAAAAAATGATGTATGCTGAGGTTGCTAAGATCTACGGTAAGAATGAATCTTCTATCCATGAAACTGTGAAGAAGGAAAAAGAAAATCATGCTTGTTTTGCTGTGACATCTCAAACTACAAAAATTATGGCTACAGTACGTGGTAAGTGCTTCCTTAAGATGGAAAAGGCATTAAATTTGTGGGTGGAAGACAGGAACATAAACGTATTCCGACTGATGGCCATTGGGTTCAGTGCTATCCACAGTTTCAGACATCCACTGGAGGTCTTGAGACACACCCCTGCAGATCGGGGGGCACTAGTGGATATGCTCCAACCTGAAGAATGTTAATTTTGATAATTAAAAGTAGGACAAGGGTCTCGGATATAGTTATCTCAGAGTTTAACATTTTAATAGACATGAAGTAGAAACTAGAACAAACAAAAGAAACTTTCGTATTACTAATTTACCAAGCAACATTGAAAGGTAATAATACCTCCCAGATACATAAGTCAATTGACCCTTTTAAATGGTGATTCATGAGGCAGTTAAAGCTATCAAATTTCTCATAACTTTTTATCAATGATCAAATCATAATATTATTTTTTCTTGCGTTATGTTAAAAATTCCAAATATGAGTAATCTAGTTTTAAATAGGTTAGACAAGTAGTTTCTGAACTTTTCCCTTCCTTCTGATAATTGTTCTTCAAAAACCCCATACTAGACAGTATTTTCTCCAAATGGCAATAATTAACAAATGTTCACCGTTTATTTTGCTGAGCCACCTATAGCCTTTTTTAATCGCCTCTCTCTAAGGACGAGGACTGTGATACGTTTCCTTCTGTTTTCCCAGCTTCTACAACAGATCTAGCATGTAGTAAGCTTGAAATAATAATAATAATAATAATAATAAATAAATTATCACAACATGCCAAATGTTAACCCCATGAATTAATATAACTATAGTAAAGAGAAGAGAATTAAAATTTTAGTCTGTGAATCAACATTGCTAACAAAGGTGTAGTATGTCATTTTCTAAAAGTAGACAATAATTTGTAAATCACTGATTACCACTTTCACAGATGCCAACAACTCTACAGACATAAATAGTTAGATCTGTTAAAAGGTACATGACTTCCCTTATGTTTGCAGGCATTAATTTTATAACAAGCTTACCTACTTCAGTGACCAAAAGTGATTCTATTTAGACAGGATCCAAATTATCTATTACTTGGGCAACACTCTTTTAAACACGACTATCACATAAGTGGGGAATCTTAAAATACAGCTTTCATGAAGATCACTGTAAGACATTAATAACTGAGGTTAAGACTTGATTCTTTACAGAAATAGAAGCTGTGTCATAGAAGGAATTATACTTGCAGGCAGATTCAGAATTTCAGAATCACATCTCAGCTTATGCCACTTATCTTGAACAAATCTCTCAACTATTCTGAATCCTCTTTTCTCATCTTAAAATGGGACTATTACTCTCCGTAATGTTGGGCAGATTAAGCGAGAAAACCTATATGAGACAGCTTGAGAAACTGTCAAGTACTCAGCAAGTGGGAGGTATTTTTACTGTTACATTTTACTCTCAACAGAGGCTTCCTGCTCTGAGCCTCTGGAACGGCCCTTCCGGGTCCCCAAGACTGCTGGAAACTCACTGAGGACGCGGAGAGCTCAGCCTCAGGCTTCATGAGCAGCATGCTTTGGTCCACAGCACGAAGGGCGCAGAGGGACTGCGGAGCAGCTTCTACTCGCAGGTGGGCGTGTGAGGCTGGGGGACTTTGTGCTGGGCTGAAGCTCAAATCCACCTGTGGGAAATGAAGGGAACGTCAATTAGCGTTTTCCCTACTTCTGTGATCTTGCAGTCACCTGCATCTCCTAAGTCACCCTTATATTCCATTCATATGACTATGTTGGTGATGTCAGTCAGAAACCTATTTTTATATGTTTCCTTCACTTTAAAAATAGAAAATAATTTGTAAATCACTTATTACCCCAATCACAGATCCCAACAACTCTAGAGACATAAATAGTTAGATCTGTTAAAAGGTACATGACTTCCCTTATGTTTGTAAGTATTAATTTTATAACAAGCTTACCTACTGCAGTGACCAAAAGTGATGCTATTTAGACAGGATCCAAATTATCTAATACTTTGGCAACACATTAATTTATTCACTCTTTTAAACATGACTAGCACATAGGTGGGGACTCTTAACAAAATATAGCTTCTCAGTAGCTTAGTCTTGTCCTAAGGAGACAACTGAGGCAGAATAAGGATAGATATCTTGTTTGATTTTTAGATGGCCATCTTTATCTCTGACACATGATAAGGTAATCCTAGGTGTTTGCACTTATTCTTCAGGCTTTGGGAACTTTTGAGTCTTAGCATTTTACATACTCACACAATTGAATCAGCAGAGAAGAGCATCATGAACACAAAACTGATCGTATTTTATTTGGTAGCAGCTTTGTGTAATTGAAAAAGTACTGTATTAGATGCCTAGAAATTCAGGTCTGCCGTAAACTTGTTGGGAACTGTTGGGCAACTCGTTTTACTTTTCTGGACTCAGCTTTCTCTGGGGTAAAATAGATGGCTCCTACAGTATCATTTGTGTTCTTTTAATTTTCTGTTAAATCACTCACCTTGTTGGCTAGACAGTTTTCAATCTCAAACTTTTCAGAGTCTCCAATAACTTCTCCATCTGGTAAAATGGTGAAGATGAACATTCGTGCAATGGGGGCAATGTCTGACTCCACAGGGAAGGATAAGGCAAAACTGCCTTTCACTGGAACATGGAGAGAGTGAGACAAAATGGTCATAAGTCCGGACACTATTGCTTGGTCTTATTCAGTTTAGAACTGTGTCCATTCATTCAATGGCTTAATCTCTCTACATGCCATTAGTTATTTGGTGAAATTAGTAGGCCAATGTCTCCCTTCAGAACTTTAATTATAGCAGAAGTTAACAAAGTTCCATTCACTCACATCTTTTTTATTTGATATGCCACTTAACTGTTGCCTAAATCAATTAAATACCAATAGCTCCAGATTTTCTGCATATATATGTGACAACTAGTTTGTTTACATTTCAAACTATAGGTGATTCTCAATTTAAATATAGAGCTATAACTTGTAAGATATAATGAGTTTATTTTGTAATATATGACTTTTAAAAAGTTCTGTATGTAAAAAAAAAGTTCCTACTAATTGAATTTCTTAAAAGAATATTTCATGCTTGGAGTTTTCATTGCAGCATTAAACTCTTATAAGTACATTAGCATATTTCTACTGGAAGTATTAAATGGTGCCAGATAACACTTCAGAAAATACATTACATGTTAAAGAAGGGTAAAGGGCCACCAGGTAGTTACAAAAGGACAACAACAAAGGTTCCATTTTCTGAATGGTCCACTGGTGACTTGAGTAGATGGCCCACATTTAGTTGAATAACAGTAATTATAAAACCATGAGAGACTTAATGACAGCAAAGTTTCTGAGACCTCGGTACATAAAGAAAGGACAGATACCATCTGGCATTGTTTCCACATCTTCCTTTTCTCTACATCCTCCTGTTCCAGATTCCCACCTATATGGCTTTAAATTCTGGTGCTTCCAAGTTCTTTTCCAGTAACATATTCTTGGTGCAGTTAGGCAATACGTAGGATAACAGAGTCTCTAGACATTGTTGAAACTCCAAATAATGTAGGACTAGGACAATTATAATTGCAGAAGAACTATAATTGATTTTGTTTTTTTCTTAACCATATGTGTTAAAAATTAAGTCTAATATCCTTAGGAATATTTTATGATGTATAATATCAGGATGAACAAGGCTAGCTATCTAATACACAACATGAAGACTGTAGTTAATAAAATGGCACTATATTTTAGATTTTTGCCAAATGAGTACATTTTAGCTGTTCTTGCCACACACACACACACAAAAATGAGTAAGTAAGTGAGATAATGGCCATGTTACTTTGTATCACTATAGTAGTCATTTTATTATCTATATGTGTCCCATAACATTATGCTGTACATCTTAAATAAATGTAATTTTTTTTGAGACAGGATCTTGCTCTGTTGCCCAGGCTGGAATGCAGTGGTGCAGTCATAGCTCACTGCAGCCTCAAATTTCTGGGCTCAAGTGATTGTACTGCCTCAGCCTCCCCAGTAGCTGGGACTATAGGTGCACAACACCATGTTTGGCTAATTTTTCATATATTTTTGTAGAGATAGGGTCTTGCTCTGTAGCCCAGACTGGTCCCAAACTCCTGGGTTCAAGCAATCCTCCCAAAATGCTGCAATTACAGGCAGCAGCCACTGTGCCTGGCCAAAATTTACTTTTTAAAAATGATTGTATTAAAGCCCTGAGATAGGTGGTGCTCAATTAAAAACTGTTTTAACTCTATGTAGAACATGGAAATTTTCCAACTTTATGCAAATTTTACTTTAGCGTAACAGTACTTATTATTTTATATCACTATGTGTTTATACTGCAAAGCTCTTAAGTTTGGGAAGAAAGGAAGTCTAAAATATCCTTAAGGCAGCGTCATGCCATTCGTATTTCTCTTCAGTTGGACAGATCAAGTTTTAGCTCAGACCTCAGAAAGGAAATAAGTTCCCCTTCTAAAAGGAAGGAAGCCCTTCTATCACTGTGTCTTGAGTTCAACAAGGAAGGTGGGGTAGATCGAAATGTCATAAAAACAGAAAAAAAAATTATAGTGACTTTATGGCAAAGAATAGTGGCAGGAAATTAAAGCTTTTAATAATAAAATTTGCCAGCACCTGTGTGTGCGTGCACCCTGCCTTGCCACTGCTGGCAGCGTGAGTGTACTCCATCCCCCCTACCCCTACCACACCACCACTGACATCAGAGCATTGGCAGACACTAAGCTCACCAACCCCAGCCCTACCAGCACCCTGCCCGTGCACTGGAGCTGCCAGTGCAAAACTAGGCACAAAACACACAAACCCACCCCTAGCCATGTGCAGACACTGCCACCAGCATGAATGCACACAAAAGGTTCATATAGTCCTGCACCCACTAGTGTCCCATCCCCATGCTAACACCACCATCACTGCAAATGCATGCGCAGTTGCTGGTGGGGATCCCCCAATCCCCTGAGTCATACTGCTGTGACCACTGCTATGAATGCCTGCACAAAGGCCAGGAACCTGGCACCTGCTAGCACCCTGCCACAGCTGATGAGCGTGCACCCCACCACCCTGCCACTGCCGTGCTGCTGGTACATGTGAATGAGGAGGGATCCCACTGCTACCGTCCTGCAAAGTGCTTTGGCTGACATCACCCATGGGAGTGTTGTGACCAGGGGTCTGGGAGCACTTTGGTCCCTTCAGTGCAGCATGTTCCCAACCTCGAGGAGCCAGAGAACAAAGCTGGAGCCAGATACCCGTCCCCCGGAGTTACAGCAGGCAATCCAGGAGTCCTGAGCTGAGCCTTGCCCCTTCCTGCCTCCACTGCCCCTGAATCTTCTGGTAACAAAGTCAGTTGACTGAACCCACCTTATATCACAATCAAACTCCCAAGGTCATCGAATAGGATAAAAGGAAAAAATCAAAACAACAGCAATTTTTAAGACTGAAGGAACATCAGCCCACAAAGATGAGAAAGAACCAGCACAAGGACTCTGATAACTCGAAAAGCCAGAGCATCTTCTTTCTTCCAAATGATCACACCAGTTCTCCAGCAAGGGTTGTTAACTGGGCTGAAATGGCTGAAATGACAGAAATAGAATTCAGAATATAGATAGGAATGAAGATCATTGAGATTCAGGAGAATGTTGAAATCCAATCTAAGGAAGCTAAGAATCACAATAAAATGATGCAGGAGCTGACAAACAAAATAGCCAGTAAAGAAAAGAACATAACCAACCTGATAGAGCTGAACAACAGTCTACAAGAATTTCATAATGCAATCACAAGTATTAACAGCACAACAGACCAAGCTGAGGAAAGAATCTCAGAGCTACAAGATTAACTTTCTGAAATACAATAGTCAGACAAGAATAAAGACAAAAGAATGAAAAAGAATGAACAAAGCCTCTTAGAAATATGGGATTATGTATGTAAAAAGACTGAATCTACAATTCACTGGTGTCCCTGAAAGAGATGAGCATAATGAAAGCAACTTGGAAAACATATTTTAGGATATCATCCACATGAACTTCCCCTACTAGCTAGAGAGGCCAAATTCAAATTCAGGAAATGTAGAGAACCTCAAAATATACTTCACAAGAAGGTCATCCCCAAGACACATAATCATCAGATTCACCAAGGTTGAAATGAAAGAAAAAAAAATGTTAAGGCAACTAGAGAGAAAGGACAAGTCATCTACAAAGGGAAGCCCATCAGACTAACAGTGGGTCTCTTAGCAGACACCCTACAAGCCATAAGATACTGGGGGCCTATATTCAACATTAATATTTTTTTATTTATTTACTTATTTATTTTTAGATGGAGTCTCACTCTGTCACCAGACTGGAGTGCAGTAGTGCAATCTCAGCTCACTGCAACATCCACCTCCCAGGTTCAAGAAATTCTGCTGCCTCAGCCTCCTGAGTAGCTGGGACTACAGACATGCACCACCACACCCAGCTAATTTTTGTATTTTTAGTAGAGATGGGATTTCACCATGTTGGCCAGGATGGTCTTGATCTCCTGACCTTGTGATCCACCCACCTCGGCCTCCCAAAGTGCTGGGATTACAGGCATAAACCACTGTGCCCAGCCAACATTCTTAAAGAAAAGAAATTCCAACCAAGAATTTCATATTGGGCCAAACTAAATGTCATAAATGAAGGAGAAATAAGATCCTTCTCAGACAAGGAAATGCTGAAGGAGTTTGTTACCACCAGACCCATCTAACAAGAGCTCCAGAAAAAAGCACTAAATATAAAAAGGAAAGACTATTACCAGCCAGTACAAAAACACACTGAAGTACACAGACCAGTGACACTATAAAGCAATTACACAAACAAGTTGACAAACAGCTAACAACATGATGACAGATTCAAATTCACACATCTCAATATTAACCTCGAATGTAAACAGACTTAATGCCCCAATTAAGAGGCACAGAGTGGCAAGCCGGATGAGGAAGCAAGACCTAGTGGTACGCTGTCTTTAAGAGACCCATCTCACATGCAGTGACACCCATAGGCTGAAGACAAAGGGAAGGAGAAAAAACTGCCAAGCAAATGGAAAATACAAAAAAGCAGGGGTTGCCAAATGCCCATCAATGATAGACTGTATAAAGAAAATGTGGCACATAAACACCATGGAATACTACGCAGCCATAAAAAAGGAAGAGTTCATGTCCTTTGCAGGGACATGGATGAAGCTGGAAACCATCATTCTCAGCAAAGTAACAGAAGAACAGAAAACCAAACACCACATCTCACTCATAAGTGGGAGTTGAACAATGAGAATACATGGACACAGGGAGGGGAACGTCACACACTGGGGCCTGTTGGAGGGTGGGGGACTGGGGGAGGGATAGCATTAGGAGAAATACCTAATGTAGATGATGGGCTGATGGGTGCAGCAAACCACCATGGCACATATACCTATGTAACAAACCTGCACATTCTGCACATGTACCCCAGAACTTAAAGTATAATAAAAAGAAAAAAGCAGAGGTTGCAATACTAATTTCAGACAAAACAGACTTTAAACTAAGAAAGGTTAAAAAAAAAAAAAGACAAAGAAGGGAATTACATAATGGTAAAGGGTTTAATTCAACAAGAAGACCTAACTAAACAAAATCTATATGTACCCAACACAGGAGCACACAGATTCATAAAACAAGTTTCTAGAGACCTTCAAAGAGACTTAGACTCCTACACAACAATATTGAGAAAAGTCAACACTCCACTGACAGTATTAGACAGATCATCAAGGCAGAAAATTAACAAAGACATTTGGGATCTGAACTCAGCACTGGACCAAAATGGATCTGATAGACATCTACAAAACTATCCACCTCAAAACAATAACATATACATTCTTCTCAACTGCACATGGCACTACTCTAAAATCAATCACACAATCAGACATAAAACAATTCTCAGCAAATTAAAAAAACAAAACCTTACACTCCACACTCTCGGACTACCATGTGATTAAAATAGAGTTCAATAAGAAGAAAATCACTCAAAACCATACAATTACATAGAAATTAAACAACCTGCTCCTGCATGACTTTTGGGCAAATAATGAAGTTTAGGCAGAAATCAGGAAGTTCTTTGAAACTAATGAGAACAAAGATAAAACATACCAGAATTTGTGGGACACAGCTAAGGCAGTGTTAAGAGGGAAACTTATAGCACTAAATATCCACATCAAAAAGTTAGAAAGATCTCGACAATGTCACATCACAACTAAAAGAACTAGTGGGTCAGCTGTGCTGTGCAGGGGATCCATGCTACATCCTAATCACTACTTGCCCTTCAGAACCTGAAAGTTACAGCAATGGAAGCTTCAAGACAGAAAAAATGGCAGCCAGCCTCTCCCTCTGTGAGCTCTGTCCCAGGGAAATGTAGAGTTGCTACCAGCCTGAAAACCCTGATGGGGGTGAGGGGGTAGTGGCTGCAGTCCCAGGTTGTGGGGTTGCCCCCAATGAGGAGAAGTGGGACTCACATAAAAAATAGTCTGACCAAACATCCTTGGTGAACATTGATGCAAAAATCCTCAACAAAATATTTGCAAACCAATATTCTTGATGAACATCGATGTGAAAATCCTCAATAAAATACTGGCAAACTGAATCCAGCAGCACCTCAAAAAGCTTAGACACCTTGATCAAGTAGACTTCATCCCTGTGGTGCAAGGTTGGTTCAACATGTGCATATCAATAGATGTAATTCATCATATAAGCAGAACTAATGACAAAAATAAGATTATCTCATCAGATGTGGAAAATGATTTTAGTAGAATTCAACACCTCTTTGTGTTAAAAACTCCCAATAAACTAGATATTAAAAGAACACACCTCAAAATAATCATAACCATCTATGACAAACCCACAGCCAACATCATACTGACTGGGAAAAAGCTGGAAGCATTCTCCTTAAAAACTGGCACAAGACAAGGATGCTCTCTCTCACCACTCCTATTCAACACAGTATTAGAAGTCCTAGCCAGAACAGCCGGGCAAGACAAAGAAATAAAGGGCATCCAAATAGGAAGAGAGGAAGTCAAACTATTCCCGTTTGCAGACGACATGATTCTATATCTAGAAAACCCCATAGTCTTGGCCCAAAAGCTCCTTAAGCTGAAAAATGATGTTAGCAAAATTTCAGGATACAAAATCAATGTACAAAAATGACTAGCATTCCTATACACCAACAACAGCCAAGCCAAAAGGCAAATCAGGAATGCAATCCCATTCACAATTGTCACAAAAAGAATAAAATATCGAGAAATACAGCTAACCAGGGAGGTGAAAGATCTCTGCAATGAGAATTATAAAACACTGCTCAAAGAAATCAGAGATGACACAAGCAAATGGAAAAATATTCCATGCTCATAGATAGGAAGAATCAATATCGTGAAAATGGTCATATTGCCCAAAGCAATTTGTAGATTTAATGCTTTTCCTATAAAACTACCAATGACATCCTTCACAGACCTAGATAAAACTATTTTAAAATTTATATGGAACTAAAAAGAGAGCCCCAAATAGCCAAGGCAACCCTAAGCAAAAAGAACAAAGGAGGAGGCATCACACTACCCAACTTCAAACTATACTACAGTGCTACAGTTACCAGAACAGCATAGTACTGGTACAAAAACAGACACACAAATCAATGGAGCAGAATACAGAGACCAGAAATAATGCTGCACACCCACAACCATCTGATCTTCAACAAAGCTGACAAACACAAGGAGAGAACTCCCTATTCAATAAATGGTGCTGAGATAACTGGCTAGCCATGGGCAGAAGATTGAAACTGGATCTCCTCCTTACACAATATACAAAAATCAACTCAAGATGAGTTAAAGACTTAAATGTAAAACCAAAAAGTATACAAACTCTGGAAGACAACCTAGGCAATACCATTCTGGACACAGGAATTGCAAAGGTTTCATGAAGAAGACACTAAAAACAATCTCAACAAATGCAAACATTGACAAATGGGATCTAATTAACCTAAAGAGCTTCTGCACAGCAAAAGAAACTATCAATAGAGTAAACAGACAGCTTAGAGAATGAGAGAAAACTTTTGCAAACTGTGCATCCGATAAAGGTCTAATATCCAGCATCTATATAGAATTTAAACAAATTTACAAGGAGAAAACAAACCACCACATTAAAAAGTGAGCAAACAACACAAATAAACACTTTTCAAAAGAAGATACACACGTGGCCAACAAGCGAATGAAAAAAAGCTCAATACCACTGAATATCAGAGAAATGCAAATCAAAACCACAATGAGATTATCATCTCACATCAGTCAGAATGGCTATTATTAAAAGTCAAAAAATAACAGATGTTGGCAAAGTTGTGGAGAATACAGAATGCTTATACATTGTTGGTGGGAATGTAAATTAGTTCAGCCATTGTGGAAAGCAGTGTGGTGATTCCTCAAAGAGCTAAAAACAGAACTATCATTTGACCCAAGAATCCCAGTACTGGGTATATATCCAAAGGAATATAAATCATTCTGTCATAAAGACACATGCACACGTATGTTCATTGCAACCCTATTCACAATAGCGAAGACATGGAATCAACCTAAATGCCCATCAGTGGAAGACTGGATAAAGAAAATGTGGTACATATACACCATGAAACTATGCAGCCCTAAAAAGGAATGCTATCACGTCCTTTGCAGGAGCATAGATGGAGCTAGAGGCTATTATTCTTAGCAAAATAATGCAGGAACAGAAAACCAAATATTGCATGTTCTCGGTTATAAGTGGGAGCTAAATCATGAGAACATAATGGATACAAAGAGGAGGACAACACACAGTGGGGCCTATCTGAGGTCGGAGGGTAGGAGGAGGGAGAGCAGAAGACATTGAGGCCTATTGGAGGGTGGAGGGTGGGTGGAGAAAGAGGATCAGAAAAAATGACTATTGGGTAGTAGGCTTAGAACCTGGGTAATGAAATAATCTGTACAACAAATTCCTGTGACACGAGTTTACCTATATTACAAACCTGCACATGAACCCTTCAAACCTAAAATAAAAGTTAAAAAATAAAAATAATAAATAATAAAATTTGAGAAGGCTTCATTATTTAAAATCTGAAATCTGAAAATTAAATAGGCAAATAGTTTAGGAAATAATAATTTGGACAGTATGAAGAATAGTGTGAAAAGAGAACAGGCTGAGGAAGCTCAACTTCGACAATTTGAAAAGTTTTAAAAAGTTGAATTTAGACAAATGGTGAATAAAATTTGTTCTTTTACCACAGAGGTATAAGGGCTTTCAATAATTCTTTGGTGAAGAGTAAATCGGTAATTAATAACTATTAAAATATGTGGTTAAAATCGTTTTATGATGAAACAATTGTGATTTAATTAGCTACATTGAGAAATTTTTTCCAATTGTTGACTCAGCTACTTTCAATAAAATTTTGTGGCAACTTCACAAAGTGAATGATTAAATAACTATTCCTCATTTTACTACATAGAGATTTTTATACAGACTCTTCCTGCTATGAATAAAATTCAAATTGAAATATTATAAAAGAAAAAATCAAATAAATGTTTTAAAACCTTCAATTATTTCTGCGAATGTGATACATAGACCAGTATTAGAAGAAAATTATTCAACAAAAATTGAAGAGGAACAATGTACACAGTGGGATCCACTCTGTATATCTATCTCTACACTAGTATTGGGGAAAAAACTGATATTCAAAACTGGCAGCAGTTTTTAATGTTTAATTAAAATAATTATTATTAGAGTACTGATTAATAACTTGTAAATTTTAACTTTCTCAAAATTGTTTCGATTTTCAAAACTGAAAAATAAATGTTAAAAATTGATATTTTATGTTTCCAACTTAGCAGGAAGAGAAACCACAAAAACAGAAAACTTTAGGCATGGAACAAATCCTAATGGTTATTAAGTTTAGCTCACGGATGTGGTGGAAACTGGTACAATGTTTGCCTTAGTTTAGGTTAATTACAAAAATGTTCATAGGTTCTCTTTTCAGTGGTTTAACCTCTACATTATTTGACTTAGAATAGAAAACAATCTTGGTTCCCTAGGCCTCAATTTATTTTTGAAGTGAATCCAACTTCACATATAAAGTACTCATGGCCTGGCACAAGAAAAAAAAAAAAAAAATCTATCACCTTTCTTCCTTCCCATTTCCCATGATAATTACTCTTTTCTTCTCTGCAATATTAACATAATCAATGTACACTTTATTGGGGGTGGAGATGAATAGAAGGAAGCTTTTTAATTTTACTGTGAGAAGAAACAAACGAAAGTGAAAAACTTAGCAGAGTGACTGATACAGAGTAGACAATCAAATTTATCTGTTGACTGTTGAATTTAAAAATGCCAGAGAGTCATAAGACGAGTATGTTCCTGCATGTCCTCCTTACTGTGAAGGGGTGATGGAAATGATTTCCCATTTGTGAACTGTCACTGAGGGAAGGGTAAGGATGTGTTAGCGGAGCAAGGAGAGATGAATCTGAGGATACTCACTGTCTCCTGACTCCACAGGCAGAGTGTGCGTTCCAGATCTGACGATGCCTCCCTTAGCCATGATCTGAAATGAAGAAACAGTAAAGGAACTTTTCTTGAGCTGGACACAGTTCTCAGCATTCTGTTCCCCACGTGACCCACTTTCAGTTGTCAAATCTCTGCCGGAGAGAATCAACCTCAAGAAAACTCACGGAATGAAGGACGCACAACAAGAACGCAAAGCGGTTGTGTGCAAGTAGTTTATTCTGACATTCCTGAGCCTACTGACCACTTTTGTCCTACTGATAAGCTGCAATTGTATTCCATGGCCTCATTCTTACCAGGTAATGGAAACTGAGCTCCGATAGCTCTCCCACAGCCTGAATATTCAGTATATAGTGTGCCCTGATACTCTGTGTGTGGCCACAGGGCAGGGTACCAGCCACAGGCTCCAGGTGAATGTAACTCCCACTTAAGGAGAAAACATGATTTGCAGTGTGCTGAGCGCCCTGGTGGTCTTCTGTTACCCATGAATAGTGAAAACACAAGTTGGGATGCACAGTGTAAACCTGAGTAAACAGAAAAACAAAGAAAGGATATCGTCTTGAAATTCTTCACCTTAGCTTCTCACCAAAATGAATAGTTACAGCTGTGTCTTCCGCTCTAAAATACACTATGGCTTTCCCTCATAGTGGCTGACAGCCAAATGAATGAATTTTTCAGCCTCCCAACATTCAAATATTAAAAGGAAATCATCCACAAATTTATCTCTGTTGCCCCGATTCTGCTAACTTGTTACTACTTTGACATTTTCCTCCTGCCCCTCAAAACTAGAGGAAAAATGACATCCCAATGAGAATGATAAATAACTCAAACAAGTGGAAAAGGGATTTTTCAGAATTAGAATTGCCTCATAAATTGGCTTAATTGAAATTAGGTTTTGTATTAATATAACATTCTATTACCTTATGAGCTTCAAAATTAATTATAGTAATCCTAGTAAATTAGCATTTATGCCTCTTATCATTATTGTGACTTCCAACCTTTAAGACCCATGTGATTTCTGAAACTTTAAGCCTGGCAGATATTATTTAGAGCACAATTCGATTTCCCTTGTGGTAACTGCTCCTTAGCTTTCTTCAGAGTGCACTTATTTTTTTCTAAATTTATTAGGCATATCTTATGGACTCTTCTATTTGTTCTAATAAAGTTCCTACTTAAAAAAACCTTTTGCGCCTAAACACATCATACTAATAATGTACAGATCTGTCAACTCTATGAAAATAGGAACTTTTAAAGTGTAGGGACACGATTTAGTCACCTTTTAAATCCTAGGGACAGCAAGTGTCTATCACATAGAAAACATTAAAATCATTACATATTTTTGAGCTGAATTAACATGTGAACACTGAGAAGCAGAAATAATTTATATGCTATTTACACTGAAATCCATAAACTAGTCTTTTATCACTTATTTGAGATAACAAGCATGAAAACTTTTTAGCTATAGAAATCTCTTGATCATCATCATTAGACAATTTATATTAAGAGTCTGTGTGTGTGTGTGATCACTTTACAAAATTTCTAAGTAGACATGGGAACAGTAACATAAAACCAATTACATGAATTACTGAAGCAGCTGATCTTGTCCAAGACCCAAATCAAATAAGATTTTTTTCATAATATATAAAATGTTACAGATAATGATAGTAAAATTATCAGGCACTTCTGTAGTGTCTTTTCTAATGCCTGTATATTTTTTTCATGAAATTCTATTATCCTCAACTTTATAACCTCAAAGTTAGATATCTTCTTATTTCTCACTCTTAAATGCAATCTGTATGTTTCTTCCGAATATATCTCTGTTCCTAATGTTTCTTCTTGTCCTCAGAGGTTTGTCTTTCTGTACTTACCTGGACAAAAAGTTTATTAGCCAAGATATGGGTAGTATTTATTGAAAACTGTGCAAGACCCTGTTCATTGGTGGTTGCATTGGAGAAATAATTGGCTTCACTCGCAGAGATGAAGATGAGTTTATTGGGGATGGGCACACCTTTCCCATCCACCAGAAGCACCTAAAAAAGAAAAGTACTTGATAGCTGATGTGAATAACACCCAGAGAGGCCTGAACTCATGTGAACAATGCTTTTGCTGCTATAACTAAAACAACCCACCTCCCCCTCAAAAAAAAAAAACCCACCAAACCTTTATATTTATGACAAAATGTTTCCTTCCATTTGGATCCTCATGTCCTGCATAGCTTATCTACGAAACTTTGCAGTATTTCCATTAAAGTCAGGGAGATTTTTAATAACTACAACATGCCACTTAATATGCACTTGGAATAGGAATAACAGAAATGAATTTAAACTGGCTGTTTTTCCCTTTTCACATAGATGGAGGCTAGAATGATTGGCTGTGTACTGAACTCTACTAGCTAAAAAAAGTTACTTAACTTCTCTGTGCTTCAGTTTTCCACCTTCATTAAAAGGTGGATAATAGTTGTGCCTCCTTCATTTGGTAGTGTTGAAGATTAAATAATTATTTAAAAATACATTAGAGGAGTAGGGCGGTTATAGTTTTTCAATAATCCATTGTGATTTTAAAACAGCCAGAAGAGAATAACTTGAATTTTTAGCAAAAAAAAGGACAAATACTTAAGGTGATGAATATCTCAATTATGCTGATTGAATCTTCACAAATTATTTGAATGTATTACATAATCACATGTACTCTCCAAAGTTGATACTATGATGTATCAATTTTTTAAAAAATTAAAGTAATAAAAATACATCAGAAGATATTTGGTGTATGATAATTATTCCACAAATGTTAGTTAATAACATTATTATCTCCTGCAACAAACCACCTAAGAAAATCCACATGAGAATGTTTTCTTCCCTTCCCTTCCCTCCCCTTCCCCTCCCCTCCCTTCCCCCTTCCCCTCCCCTCCCTTCCCCATTCCCCTCCCCTCCCCACCCCTCCCCTCCCCTTCCCTTCCCTTCCCTTTTTTCCTTCTTTTCCTTTTCCTTCCCCTTTCCTTCTTTGTTTTCTTTCATAACAGGTCTTGCTCTGTTGCCCAGGCTGGAGTACAGTGGTGCCATTATAACTTACAACAACATCGAAGCTCTGGGCTCAAGAGATCCTCCCACCTCAGCTTCCCAAGTAGCTGGGACTGCAGGTGCATGCCACCAGCCCACTGCTAATTTTTCTTTTTTTTTTTTTTGTAGAGGCAGAGTCTTACTATGTTGCCAGGGCTGATTTAGAACTCTCAGCCTCAGAAGATCCTCCCTCCTTGGCCTCTCAAAGTGCTGGGATTATAAGCATGAGCCACTATGCCTGGCCAAATGTCTCAATTTACTAATTATAAAACTGGTAAAATTAATTATTAATATGAATAACATTAATATTTTATTTGTTTTATTGTTGTTAAAATATATGTTAACCATATAAACAATATAATAATAATAACCATGAAATGCACACTATTTTAATACCTATGCCTAAAATTAAAGACTTATTTGTTTATGTCAAAAGAGAACAACAGATAGAAAAAGGACACTGACAGCCATAAATGTTACAAATTCTGAAAATTCTGATGCTGCCTGAGTCATGACAGAAATATCATTTATTCTAAACTGGATGAAAGAAGAGGTTTGATATAATAACTAAGTCACATTACATTAAGTATCTTTATTAGCTACATATTAAAATAGTATCTCTGATTCTCATAATCATTTAATATGTGTCTGTTCGTTTCATCAGTGATATTTAGAAAGGAAAATATTTCCCCTTGGTTTCATAGTTTTGGTCATATTAATTAACTGATAACACTCATCAAGTGTGGGCTACATCATTGTGTCCTGTGCTTAGGTGTAACTGGGCACTTTGCTTACCTGTGCATTACAATATATCCTACCTGTCCAAAAAAGGGGATTCCTTGTCTAAAGTGTGAATCCACTTTCACAAATATGAGTTTGGATGCAATGTTTGTGATTTCACTGATCCCGTTTGCAGTGACTACCAGATCTGAAAAATAGAAAGAGTCAGTACTTTTAGAAGTTACTTTAGTCATAAAATTTCTTTCTTACAAATGACCCTTATTTTGTTATGGAAAGTAAACTAATGTTTATTGTTTTATTCCCTACATTCATTCATTACTCACACCTGTTCCCTCTTCTCTGATCCTGGCTTCCACTCTAAGCTTCATTTCAAAGCCCATATTTTTAATCTGGAGCATTTTGGTGTGTACTTGTTGGGTGACGCAGCCATTGCTGTTGAGCTGAGAAAAATGCCGAAAACAATAAATGTCAAACTGATTAAGATCAATAGTCACTCAATCTATTCTTCTCTCTCTAATGACAAGAAAACCTTTTTTTGCATTAAGTATGTTAATTGATCTTCAAGAACTTAATACTCATATCTGCCTTGTAACCTCCAAAGTTAGTCATCCAAATGAGAATCTTGCTGACTAAGAACAGAAATTTCTTTTTTGGTGGGGGATATTTTGGGACAGGCTTGTCCTGATGCCCTCTTTCTAGTTAGTAAAATGGAGTCTCACTGGTTGTAAACAGCGATAGCACTGAGGGAGAATACCGCCTACTAACCTGTTGACTGAATTCCTCACAGACCTCGTGCTTATCACAGTTAGGAACATGAAATAATTTTCTACACAGGCTCACAGTTGCAAGTCCTGGGACAGGTTTCCCATAGGTGTATCTGGCACATGAGAAATAAATCAGGAATTGAGAATGGCTATTTGCATTTTCCACTACCACTCCTCCACAGAACTGCTCCTCTTTAGAGTTCCCCACACATCTTTATCATCTGGCTGCCCACCGAGTAGCAACCTGTCTGGAAAATGTCTCCCTCAGGAAATGTTATGCATTAAAACCTTTGCAACTTGACTGCACTGTAGCACCACATTCTCTTTGGGATTAAATATATGTAATATATTTATATCTACATATTTGTATAGATATCTGTATGTTTATATAAATATCTATATATTTAGATATATAGATTTATATATTTATATACGATTTATATATTTATACATTTATATCTATATATGTATAGATATCTATATATCTATATATAAACATAGATATCTATACAAATATATACATATAAACATATAAATATTTAATACATATATTAAATATATATTAATATATATTAAATATGTAAATATATATATTTAATCCCAAAGAGAATGTGGTGCTACAGTGCAGTCATATATATATGCAAACTATATATATATGTTTTTCCTTTGGCCAGGTGCAGTGGCTCATGCCTGCAATCCCAACACTTTGAGAAGCCATGAAGAAGGATCACTTGAGGCCAAAAGTTCCCGAACTAGCATGGGTAACATAGCAGGACCCAGTCTCTACACAATTTTTAAAAAGATTAGCCAGGTATGGTGACATGCACCTGTAGTCCTAGCTACTTAGGAGGTTTAGGCGGGAGATTCACATGAGCCCAGGAGTTTGAGGCTACAATGAGCTAAGCTTATGCCACTGCACTCCAGCCTGGGTAAGAGACTCTATTAAAAAAAATTTCTTCCTTTTAACCTATTTCTTACCTATCTTTCTTTTTTATTTTGTTTTGATAATATCAAAGCTTATTCTGTATACCAAGTGAGCAAATGTAATGACAAATTGAATAAAAATAAGTACATAATAACTCAGCAAATCTAACACAAAATGCACAGACACACACACACACACGTGCACTTACACACATGCACAGAGAAGGGAAGGGAGAGAGAGGGAGAAAAAGAATCCTAGGAACACCATGAGGCATGTAAATACAAAATAATTTGTGGGGTTATATGTGTGTGCACGTGTTATATTAGTCCTTTCTCTCATTAGATAATAGGTAATAGAATAATACGCAAAAATTTTGTTTTGGACATTGGTTTTCTTTCCTATTTGCAAATGGTTCTGAAATTACTTCAAATACAAAGATAGAATCAAAGCAGCTTATTCTGAAACCCTTCTCCAAGATCTAGATATCTGCACTACGGCACTATTAAGTTAGACACATAACTCCTTGGCCACTGCTCTGAGGCTGAAATGAGGCAGAGACCTAGGAGTTTTGGTGTTTCTGGTATATAATATTTAGGCTGGCATATTCCTTCACCCTACATGCTGCCTCTGGGACTGTTTGTTTGTAGGCAATCAGTTTTGCTTCTCCAGGTTAAAAGGAACCGTAAGAGGTATCTGTAATCACAGAGGGCAACGGTGGAAAGGAACCTCATAGGTAAGGTTCATGCCCTCTGTCTACTGCTTGAGAGATGGAGGCACAGAGAAGCAGCAGAATGCCTAGTTAAAATAGTAAGTTCTGGTAGGGGAGGCACACTCATCACTGCCGATTCTGAGTCTAGTACCCTTTGTAATCATGACATCAGTCACTGGGTCGTTCATATTATGTTTAAGTCACTTCTATAAAATCCTAATCATTGGCTTTTGCCCAGTAATTGTGACCTGTGATCTTTAGGCTTCTCTTTCACATACTTAGTCCATCGTATCAGCTCATCCCCTTTCCTCAATGACAGGATTAGTATTTATGGTATACATATGAAGAAAAAGAGAAAGTGAAATTGCCTGGAGTAGAAAATTCTGGGGGAGAGATTATTTCAGGTTATTAAACAATTTGTTCTACCATTGCACTATTTCTAGTTGTTAAACAATTATTCTATCAAAAAGATCAATGTAAAACATTCAGTGTATCCTCTTAAAATTGCCAAGAAGAAAGATTAGGCATCATTAATTCAATGTTCCATGAGAAAACAAACAGGCAGCTCCTGCAAGCAAGACATCTAGAGGCCAACTGATAATCTTCAGTGAAATGTCATCAAAAAGGAAGTTATAAACTTTTAAACCTCTATGACATTTATAGATTCCTATGGCTTGCTTTAAAATATTAGACCTAAAAAACTACTGTAGGGGAGGATATGGGGCAAAAAGAACCTGGCAAATTTTATAATTTTATAAAAGTAGGTGATAGGTACATGAAATTGTACTTTACTGCTCTGTTAACTTTTGCACGTGATTGAAATTTTCCATTGTAGAGAGTTTGGAAAAAAACAAAAGGTATTTAGGAGTCATAATAACCAAAACCAATAGATGAACACCCAGCTTTATGAGACAGTTTTTAGGACAATTGAAGATACTTGACTGTAAACTTGGAATTCGTTTTGGAAAACTACTTTTAATTTTGTTAAGTGAGCATGGTGTCATGGAAGTGGAAAATGTCTGTATTTCAGAGGTACATACTACTGCGTGTACAGAAAAATATCATGATCTTTGTGATTTATCCTAAAATGTTAAAGCAAAATATATGATGAAACAATACAGAAAGATGTTTATTGTTAAATCATAATTAAGGGTGTTTTTATTCTTTTATGTATTTGAACATTTTAATAGTAAGTCATCAAATAAAGAGAAGTCAATGGAGTAATATTATAAAAGTGCTAACGGAAAATAAATTTATAATTTTGTACGTACATAATCACTCAAAATTGAGGCAAATATAACATTTTAGATAAAAACAATATAACTCACTTTCCACATACTGTTATGTTCACTTTTTCATCCACAATACTGATTATCTTTGGCACCTGAACTTTGACCTCAAACTTGGGAAGCACTGTTAATAGAGATAATATGAATAAAGAATGTTGGTAAACGTTTATTGGAAATACAAATAATTTCAGTATGTCTATAATTTTTCCCAAAATAATACCCTGGATGTTTCCAATGTATCCACCTTAAGATGGTAAGGTTTAACAATTCGTGCAGAATCTAACTGACTTCTCGAGCACAGCAGATCTCAGTGACACGAACAAATGATGGTGGTTTCACTGAAATAAGAAGTTTCGTACTTGGCAAAGCATAATTTGCTACTGAAAATCAGCAAGCTCTTATGAGCTTCTGTGTTCACACAGTCCTAATGGTCTTAGAAGCAGGTGTGTCTGACTCTACTGCAAGTTCAACATACCTATGGGAAATTCAAAGGATCTAAGTGAGCTCACACACTAGGAACCAAAATGTCACGCCTGTTTCATCTTCCATAATCCATACCGAATTCCTCCACGGTGAAGGGGTGCTCTATCCTTCCGCCTGATTCTGTCTGTACCACCACCTTGTAGGAGCCCTGAATGGGCTCTGATGAAAGGGGAAAGGACAATTGATTGAGGCCACCCTCTAGCGTGAGATTCTGCCATTGTGCAATTCGGTTTCTTCTTGGGTTCTGAAGGGAAACAAGCAGCACGGGCAGTAATCATTTAGTCACAGTAATCATTGAGCATCTCAAATGATTTTGAAGGTGATAATTAGCATTGCCTCTGGAAAGACAAATACAGAGGGAAGAGAAAATGCAATCAACCTGACAACTGGGAGTAGGAGGAATTCAGATCTGAAAGTTCTCAGAGTAGTTCATCTGTCTGAAGTTTTATCAGAACCTCCTACTCTCTAAAAGTACTAAGTTCCTTATAAGATACTTTTTCTGATACTTACCTCAAGGTATATCAGTGGAATCTGTATGAAAAGTGGAAAGAAGAGATGTGATTAGAATTCCAGCAAAGGCTACAATTTCAGACTTGCGATCAAACAGCATAGTGAGGAAGAATACTATCTGTAGCTAAATTCAACAAGAAACATCACAGAACTGGATAAAATCTCAGGGAAATTATTAAATAGTTCTGGGATGAGCACACACAATATATTCAATAATTAGTATGTGTTGCCATTTCCCTGAAAATTATTATTGGTGAATGATATTATTGAATCTTTAAGTATTAATATTATTTGGAAAGTAAACTTCTCCTAGTGAGTAATATGACTGTACTGCTTCCTTTCATAAATTGGGAAATAGATATTAATAGAGTTATATGTCATTGTGATTTAGACCTAACAGAAAGAGAATTCCCAGAATCATTTGGTTGAAAGTAAACCAAGAATATTTATTCTAATTTCAATATTGTCTATTTTCTACCTATTAAAAGCAGCTTTGTTCCTTTGCACTAATATTGAAGGTGAGTTGAAAAAAGGGAAATTCAACTAGCATAAAAAAGTGTTTGTGTCTATTTCTATGCTATATGTATAGAATATATAATAAAATTATAATATAGTCTATTGTATATACCTAGATATTCATAAAAGTATAATTCTTTGTTGCTTTTTAAATCATAAATTCCTTGAAAGTATCAATATGAAAAGTGCCTTTTTTCTTATGTTTCTTTAGTATTCTTAATGTAGTGTGTTCAGAGCAACAAATGCAGCTATTACCGGACTGGTTAACTACTGTTATAAGAGAAAGAACTTTCTCATCTCTTGTCCCTCAATTTTTGTCTTGTGTAAGACTGCAAATCCGTGCTGAGGCTGGAGCCAAGTTCAAAAACAAGTGTGTTTCATCCTCTCGCTTTTCTTGTACCTTTCTACCTCACTCTGGGTGCGTATTCCCACTCTACCCCTCACCCAAACCACAGATAGTGGATGCTTACCAGTTCATTTCGAGGGCGAAAATTTTCATCCACGGAGACAACACGGAATCTTACTGGAAAAGTAGTTCTCTGATAAGATTCAGACATGATAAAGCAGGTAATTTGGGTAATAAGACAGGAGGCTATGGGGCTAGGATAATGGAGACTTTGGCGGCTCAGGTGGCCCTTCCTTCTCAGTGTTGCCCCAAACGGTGGAATTTCCCTACTTACCTGTCTGTTCTGGTTTATAGACGGGTTTGTCTGTCTGGACAAAGACCAGACTTTGAGTGTTCTTTACCAGAACTGTGTTCCTCTTCCTGAAATCTTGCGTAGGCCCCTTTATCCGGATGCTAAGGAATGCCACCTCTGAAGAGGCTGAGATCCTTGGGAGCTGAAAAGCGAAGGATTTTTTGCTGCTGAGGAACTGTGCAGTCTTCTCCCTCTGCATTCTTCTGTCATTGTTATTTCCTATCTCTCCTTCAGCTTCACCAAGAAGGAAGGTATGACTATTTCTCCAGAAGTAAGAGTGAAGATGTTAATGTGAGATAGAGGAACTGTATCAGTAAGAGTGGCCATCAATAGAACCCAGATCTCCATGGAATTCACCTAGAGCTCTAGCTATTAAATTAGATGCCTTTTAACTGAGTATCTGTATTCATAAGGAATGGAGAGAAACATCTCTGAAAAAATATGGGAGAGCATAGGAGCTGAGTATCCCAAGTTAGGCAACTTTAAAGAGGTCCTAGGTGTTTGCTTAGAGTATCCTGCATGCACAAAAAATTATGTGGCATGCAAAGTTTTTATCATGAAATTTTCATATGCTCTATTTCTCGGCAATGTCCAGCCCCGTCCTTAAAGAGACAGTTACAATCAAAACTAGAAAACTCCTCTAAGTCATGAAACTTTTGTGGGCAAAAGGATTATTATTTATAAATGAAGTTTAGAAGAGTATTTCTCCCTTACTCTGGTAAAAAATGCTTTGTTCCTTAATAGTTGAAAAAGTCACTTTTTTTTTTTCTTTCTGAGACGGAGTCTCGCTCTGTCGCCCAGGCTGGAGTGCAGTGGCGCGATCTTGGCTCACTGCAAGCTCCGCCTCCCGGGTTCACACCATTCTCCTGCCTCAGCGTCCCGAGTAGCTGGGACTACAGGCGCCCGCCACCACGCCCGGCTCATTTTTTGTATTTTTAGTAGAGACGGGGTTTCACCGTGTTAGCCAGGATGGTCTGGATCTGCTGACCTCGTGATCTGCCCGCCTTGGCTTCCCAAAGTGCTGGGATTACAGGCGTGAGCCACCGCGCCCAGCCCCTGATGTCCTAACTACATTCTTAAAGTCATTCCTTGGGATTGCACACCAGAGCTCCATCACCATGACTTATAGAACTCAATAAAATGTATCAAGCAGGGACAGCCAGCTGGCACCATAGCACTCACAGTGAAGACGACACAGTGGAATAAGTCCTTCTCCGCCACTAGGTCAGTGAAGAGGCTCCTGTTTTCCCCGCCAGACTCTAAGGAAGCACTTACAGTCACTGTCTCGTTCAGGTGGCTCAGAAGGACACAGCCCTTCTCAGGGGCCTCAGTGTGGAGCAGGGAGGGGACCAGCACCATATACTGCCTGGGAAAGGAAGAAGTGTAAATTAGAGAAAAACTGATGATGGTAAGCGTTTTCATTCATAAATGTGTTTTCATAACAATATGTATTCATTGGTGCAATCAGTTTTATTCCAAAAGTCAATGGACTAAAAACAATACAATGGAGGTTCTGTCACACAGATCGGCACAAACATTTTATCTTTTACTCATCAGTCATGCCTCAGCCACACAATCTGGAGCCACTCAACACTGGAGAGTGCTTTCCAAGATGTTACAATGTCACCAGCATTCCTGGCTTTAAAGAGCAATCTGAACTCTTTAAACTTTAACTTTGAACTTCAAAAAGTATCTGAATTCTTGAATATATATCCATAACACACACACGTAAATAATAAATTGGGAGTGATTATTCATTTTAAAAAGGACTTACATTAAAATCTGTCTAGATAAACATCACTTTGGAATGAACACCATGACTAGATTTACAAAAATTTAGCTGAAAGAACTTCAGTAAGCATATATCACTACACAAAACAGCACATGTGTATATTGTGAAATCATTTCCTTAATATCAGCAACACTGAAAAAAAGTATTTGCTGTTTCTCTTAGGCTCCTCAGATACAGCTCAAAGTCAATATGTTATCAACAAGTTTGAAAATCTTGTCAATTATTTACATGTACAACTCCCCACCACACACACACTACACAAACACACACTGTATTTTATTATAATTTGCCTTTATGCTTAATTTCTTGAGGCAACAACATTAATAATTTAATATTAGTATGTCCACGTTTATAAATATATGTTTGTTTCAGAATCACATGGGTGGATAGGTTATCTTTTTCATTAAAAAAAAAAAAAAAAACAGGTTCAGGCTGGGAGCAGTGGCTTATACCTAATTCCCAGCACTTTGGGAGGCTGAGGCAGGAGACTCACTTGAGGCCAGGAGTTTGAGAACAACCTGGGGGCAACATTGTGAGGCCTCCCCCCGCCATCTCTACAAAAATCAAAATAAAAAGTTTAGCCAGGTTTGGTTGTGTGGTGGCGCATGCCTGTAGTCCCAGTTACTCAGGAGCCTGAGGCAAGAAGGATCACTTAAGCCCAGAAGGTCAAGGCTACAGTGAGCTATGATCGCACCAATGCTTTCCAGCCTGGGTGACAGAGTAAGACTCTGTCTAAAAAAGAAAAGAAAAGAAAAGTTTATGTGAGTACTAAAAGTACATATTATTTTGAAAAGTCTTGCCTTTTTTATTTAAATTGTTTAGTGTTTTCAGTTTTTCAGAGGCACAGGCAATTTCTTGTGTAAACCTCACATTCTTGCCTTAGCTTTATTGATGAGTGTCCTTTGTCTCTAATGCCCTCCACGCCATATTTTCCTGTCACTTTCCAGAAGACTGCAACTCAATATAATCTCTCCACACTCTGAACTCCTATGGGCTGAAAGAGAATGTGTTTCTGTTGTTGCTTTTTTTGAGTATCTGCCACACGACAGGAATTGTTAAGCGGTCTGTGTATTAAGCCATTTAATCTTCCCAGCAATGCTGTAAGGTACACACATGATACTCTCCAGGTTCCTGAAAGCTAAAACATGAGATCCTCATCAGTCCTCAAAACTTGAATACATAACAGAAGGATAAAATCCTTGCCCCCATGCCAAATCAGTAAATCATGATGAAAATCTAACTCCTCAAAGCTTTAACGATTCAACGATTCACGATTCAATGTCTGCAGGGTTAAGCCATTTGTAGAGTAAATTCGCGAGTAAAAACTATTATTTTCTGATATTATTTTACTACCCTTACCTTTCCATTGGCAACATAAACTCTTACCTTTTAAATTGTTTTCTGGACAGGCAGTTTGACACAAGAAACCCAATATTATTACTTTACAAAATTAATAGGTGTGAGACTTGGAGGAGAGGATCCAAGGATAATTGAGTTGTGGAATCTGGAACTCAGATTTGGTTTCCTCATCCTCCACATAGTCTGCTCCAGCACAACAGTGTTGCTACATGTGTTTTAAAGTATTCCTGTGTAAAACTATATGCCGTGAATCTCTAGGGCCACTCTTAAAATCATCCAAGTTTCAGAAGATTTTACTGTATGAGTGGTATGGTTTTGTTCTCTAGCAGAGAAGTTGAGGGCAGTTAAGTAACTCACTGACAGTCATTCAGCTAGTCCCTTACATCTAATCTTTTTCTGGTATCTGAACGCTTCTGATCTCCTGATCACTGCTCTTTTAAGGACATAATGCATAATAAAAATTTATCATTTTTACCTCCCCATCCCAAAATTTTCCCTTTAGTTCTTTGATCTTAATAAGAAGGTGTATACATATATTTATAATTTATCTAATATACTATTTTTATTCTTATAAATTATAAGCCAAAAATTATCATGAGTAAAAATTAATTCCACACATATTTGATATTCTAAAGAGCTGTTTTGTAGGAGTTCAGTTAATATTTTTAAATAGATACTGAAATTGGAACAAATCCAGGTTGACAAACTGGCCCAAGATTTCACTGGTAGTGAGCTGCTAAAATGTTTTAATATATTACTCAATCATGAATGTTTGCATTTTAAATATTTGCCTTTTTAGCAGGGACTAAATTTAGCAAATATTAAAGTGATAACTTTTAATTTTCTCTTTTTCATTTTATTCCCCTGAAGCCTTCATCTCTCTGAAGCTTACTGCCCCAAGGCAGGGTAGAACGGCTATTGGGTCTCTTTGGCAATCTTTCTCTCATTTATCACATCAAGGGTTAATTCTGGAGGGATAAAGTTAAGTTTTCTCCTTACAAAGGGAGAAAACACCCCTTCTGCTTGTGATAACTAGGGCATGAGGCTTGCTGTTCTTGTAAAAGGATGGTTTCAATGGCAGCATGGTCCTATGCAGTGTAGGACTGCATCCAAAACCACAAATTGCTTCATGTTTCTGACCCAATACACGCCACTCGCTTTATCCATTCAGTCTGCTCTCAGAAAGCAAAATAGCCTCCACATACTCCAAATGCTTTCTGGGTGGAGTGCAGCCGGAAGTAGTAGCGCCCACAGCTGTAGATGAGGTAGAGGGATAGTGGGGGAGAAATGTACCCCTACCGGTTGCCAGGAAACTGTGCAAGGAAAAAGCCTGAGGAAAGCAGGAGACTCACTGGATTGAAGTCCTTATTTCTGCTTTCTGCGCTTTGGCCTGAAGAGGGCTAGTTATGTCAGATGAATAAGGGTAACACACAGAGCAGAGGGACCCCTTATCCCTTTCCCCATCTGGGACTCTGAAGACTTCCCTGTATCAATCTGAAATATAGGAGACACGATAGGCATCTAGAAGTGCAGTGTGGGTATGCAAGAGAGAGGCAGAAGTTTAACCTCTCCAGGACACCTCAGTGCCTATGTGCTATTATTGGACCCAAGAGTTCTCACCATTCTCTGGAAGAAATGTAAAGGCAGCTGGGTTAAGGCCAGGGACCTTAAATGGCCTGATCTGCAAAGGGGCAAAGTGGCCCTGCATCACAGGCTGGGTTGGAACAATAGCCATAGTATTTGAGGCAGGATGCAAAGGTAGGAGTTCTGTGGGATATGAAACAGCTGAAGTGAGACAGTCAGGTAGAGAGGACTGTTGGGTCCTGACCACACAAGAGAAACCAGATGACTAAACTTCAACAGTGCATGCTAGCAGGTAAGAAGAAGTCAGACTGACAGTAGCCAAGAAGGACGGAGAACTCTGAGACCAAGGACTCTGACACTTTTCTCTATTAGGAGTTAATGGAGACCACAGTCCTCTAGAGGAGAGGAACTACAGAGAGGTGAAAAAGAAGTCTTACAATTATTGAATTTTACCAACTTACAACTGGATAGGGTTAAAATGATTTCCCCTACTTTGGTTCCCCATTGGGGCTGTTGGTGAAGACTTGATACCTGATTGAAAAATAAAGGAGCTATACTTTCTGTATATATATAAAGCCTACAATACATGTTAAGTTGCACCTCACTATACATTTTGAATATCTTTATTTTCAGTGCCTTCCATCCAAAAGAATGGTTCTGTGAAGGTGGGATCTAGTGTTTTATGTAATCATGCTTCTTAGTGACTACTTGTATTTATGACACTGATTGGCCCAATGTAGAAAAAAGTGATTTCAAGGGTAGAGGATAAATGAAAGATAAACAAGGGATTAACTGGAATGATTTCTTATGTTTGGAAGGTATCGTAATGAGTGGAAAGGTCGCATTTACAAAGGAAGGCAAAGCGAAGACATAAGGGAGAGCCTGAAATGCACACTGGAGGAAAAGGGTCTTGAGTGAGACTTACGGTTCTGCAGAGTCGGAGTCATTGGCAGAAAGCAGGATAAGAAGTAGCATGAGACATAAATGAAGAAGTCTGTCTTTCCCCATTGTGAGGGATAAATCTCAGGGTTGTGTTCAACTCTCTGCCCTCAGCCTCGTCCCAGAGACCAGCAGAGTTTACCAGGCTTTATGCGGCCACTGTGTCAAACAAGCCCCACCCCAAGGCCTCTGAATAGAGTTCAGAATTGAGCACAGATTCCCTAAAAGGGTCATTACTCTCAGTGCTTGCTTCATTTTTCTCAAGGCTAAATTCTGACAGGTACTGGGGCATGTCTGGAGGATAAAATTCATATTCCATTTGGAATAAGCTTGGACAGCAAACCTCCTGACAGGGAACCTTCAACCCACCTTTCTCCATCTCCTTCAAAATCCTCACAAGAAGATGACAAAAGATGCTGACAAAGAATATCATGGGACACGTTACCACGACAGTAACTCATGCATTGCAGATTCATTTCTGGCACTGAGTGAGTTATTACTATAGACTTTAGGGGTTTTGGTGTTTTGTTTTGTTTTTTTTTAGCTGTTGATTGAATACATGGTCCTGGAAGAAAGTGATACAAAATAAGGATTTCAAGAGTAGAGGATAAATGAAAGATAGAAGAGATAAAAGATAAAAGAGATTTTAGAAAGGAGTTATCAAAGATCACCCTTGCCTATTTCACAGCATTGATCTGATCAGATTCTTAATTGCTCGTATCTGTCCTTGCTACTGTCTGAACATACTAACATGTGAGTCCCTTAAACTATGTCATTCGCTTTATCTGAGATTTTTTTTTGAGCCGTACTGTGTGCTAAGTGCTATTCTGGTGATGCAAATACAACATTGAACAGGATATTCCGTATCCAGTCTCTCATAGAACTTGCAGTACAGTGATGATCACAGAAAAACCGCCAGCAGATTTAATGCCATCTCTAGACTGCAGACATTGGTGTCTATTAACATACTGTATTGCTTGAAACTTTTTTTTTTATCAGCTTACTTTCTCTTTCTCCATATTTCAGCCTAATCATTCCTTCTTTGGAGAGCTAATTCCTGGCCACACTGCTTAAAGTGGATTCCTTCCTATTAGTTTTTATTTCACATCTTGGTTTCTTTTGTCACATTATCACAGAATGAAATAATTTATTTTAAATTATGAAATGTTTTTTATATATATATACACTCACAAATATAGAGAGCAAGATAAAAAACACTTGTACCTCACATGCACCCAACTTTAATAAAATTAAACACTTGCCAAGTTATATTTACGATCATTTCTTCTTAAGAAATGAAGCATGGCAATGGTAGAGCTCTTTTAGAATTTGTCTAGCAGGTTTTCCAGTTTTTACCAGATCCCCCGACCCAAAAAAAGAAATAAAGCAGGACAAATATGGTTAGAGTTTCCTTTGTAATTCTCTCCAATCTCATTTCCTTCCCAATGTTGTGGGATTAGGAAGTTGATACGTATTCTTCAGGACATGTTTTTATGTTTTTAATCCATATTTATGTAAATAATATATAGCATAATTTTGTGTTTTGTATTATATATATAAGTGGTATGCACATATTGTAAAATTTGTTGCCACTATTATGGTTTTAAGACTTATTAGCATTGATAATGAGGATGTAATTTATTAATTTTAATGACCATCTATATGACATTCTATTGTATGAATGTGACCGAACCTGTTACTCTATTTTTCTAGTACTAGATTTTGGATTCTTCATAGTTTTTCAACATTACAAATAATGCTGCTACAAATATGGTGTGTCTACTTGAGCATGTTTGCAAGAGTTTCTCTAGGGTATACAGCAGAGATTGGGTTATAGGCTATAGATATATGTACATCTTGAAATCTATCAGATATTGGTAAATTGCTCTTCAAATTGTTACACGGATTTGAATACCCATCTGCAACAGAGGATATTTTCAGTTTATTGTATCTTTACCATCATTTTACTCTGCTAGGCAGTCTTCTTGTTTATCAATCTGATGAGTGAAGCAGTATCTTGCCCTAATTTTCATTATTAATGACTTTACACATCTTTTCATATGTTTATGGGCCACTTGAATTATATCTTCAGTTTGATATCTCAACACAATATGTAAAAGGTCTAGCAGGAACATCTCCTTGCCCCAATTTGGTGAGCCTTGGACTCTAGATGCTGCAATTTTATTTACCAAAGGCTTTAAAATGTGCTTCTAAATCTCTCAGCCAAATATTCTGGAGCTGTTAAATACCCTAAGGGGAAAGTGCCCTTTAACACAGAATTACCCCTTTGGGTTGCTATGTTACTTCGGAACTTTGGATTTATAATTCTTCACAGTCTTTGCTTTTCAATACCTCCAGTGAATATATATATTTATAAAATATACATATATAATGAATATTATGTTTGAATATTTTATATATATATATATATATATACCAACCATTTGTACTTTAAGTGGGAAGTTTGGTCTCAATTACCTTGTATACCATTACTGGAAAGGAACGTCCTGAGTGTGTATTTTTATTTTATATAAATAGTATTGGAAAAAGACCTTGCCTGTTTCTTACTCTTTTTAGTTATTGCTAGTTTTAAAACATCCTCCCACGTTTATATGTATGTATTTTGTTAATTGCATTTTATTACAGTATAGCCCTCTTTGGTGATCATCCATGATGTTTGATGTTTCCACTCTCCTCATGATAAAAACAAGATTGTCTCTATTGTCCTGCCATGATCAAATAATGCTTTGATAAATCTCTTTTTACATATACCCTTTGAAACAGGTAAATCCTCCTGCAAGATGCATACACAGGAGTGTGATTGTTGTATCAGAGGCATGTACTTAAGTGACTAAGTCGTGACATATAACTCTCCAGAATGGTTACATCACACTGCAATTCTACCAGTAGCGCATGAGGATTTTCATATCCCCATATTGCCACCAATACCCTAGCTTTTACATTTTTCTTCCAGTATTCCTTTAAATAAGCTTTTTGCTCATTTCCCTCTTTTCTCCTTCTAGGACTCCCATAATATGTGTATTTGCATGCTTGATGGTATTCCATAGGTCCCTTATACTTTCTTCACTCTTCTTTAATCTTTCTTCTTTTTTTCACCTTTAATTATTTACATGACTTGTCTTCAAGTTGCTAATTCTTTCTTTTGTATGACTGTGTCTGCTGTTGAAGTTCTCCATTAAAATATTCTGTTCTATTCTTATATAATTTTTGTGTTTTTTCTTAATGGTTTCTATTTCTTTATTAAACTTCTCATTTTGTTCATGCATTGTTTTTCTAATTTTATTTAGTTGTCTATCTGTGTTTTCTTGCATCTCACTGAGCATCTTTAAGATGATTATTTTGAGTTTTTTTGGGGAAATTTGTAGATCTCCATTTGGGGTGGAAGTTAGTTTCTAGAACTTTATTAGTTTCCTTTGGTGGTATTATGTTTGCCTGGTTCACCATTATCTGTGTAACTTTGCATTGGTTTCCATGCATCTGAAGGAGCAAACACCTTTCCCCATCTTTATAGACTGGTTTTGCAGGTAAAAGTCCTCAGGATCCTCCTGTTGGGTTCCCAGGATGACAGGATTGCTTCTAGAATTGGGGTCAATTGGAGATAGAGACAGGTCACATGGTTATGCTGGCTTAGATTCTGTCTGTCTCCTCATAGAAGTTTTATTATTTTAGCTCTTACATTTGGGTTTGTAATTGATTTGGATCAATTTTTTGGATATAATGTGAGTTATGGGTCCAACTCCAATCTTTCTTTTGCATATGAGTATTTGTTTTTTTTCATCATTTATGTTGAAAATGTTATCCTTTCCCCATTATATGTTCTTGGCACCCTTTTCAAAAATAAACTAACCAAAAATGTGTGGATTTATTTATGGATTCTCAATGTTCTTCCATTGATCTATATATCTATCCTTGTGCTAGTACCATGCTATCTTGAGATTGCAAGAGCTTTTGTGGTAAGTTTCAAAATCGGAAAGTAGAAGTCCTCTAACTTTGTTCTTTTTTCCCTTCAAAATTGTTGTGACTAATCTGAATCTTTATCATATCCAAATGAATTTTAGAATCAGTCTGTCCATTTTTGTATAAAAGATGGTTGTAATTTTGATGGAATTGTATTGAATCTGCACATCAATTTGGGGAGTATCGTTAATCCGATTAAGTTTTCTAACTCATGAACATGGAGGTATTTTAGAGTTGCTTACTCTGCCTTTTGTGCTAGTGTCACTTTTGGCTCAATTTTAATTGGCTTATTAATTTAAAGGTTTATAAAAGATTTACTGCCAAATATTATATTTATACAGAAATAATTTGACTTTCTTTTTGTTAAATGATATATTGACTTTAGAGTGCTTAGCAAAGGTTATGAGATTATTACTTATCTTTTGTTGCAATGCATCCAGATAGCAGTTATTTGATGTCTCACTGGAATACTTTTCTCTGCTTTGTGTTGACTTTACAGTCGTGTTACCTTTTCTAATGCTAATTTTTAAATATTGCCTTGTCATTTGGTTACATAAGTATAACTGAGTATTACTTCTTGGGCATATAACACTATTTAATGAAGTAACCAGTGGCAACTCTTGCTTTTGCTTCCAAAAATATAATTAAGAAATTTTTTTTAAGTCAGTTTTAAAATCAGGTTATTTGACTTTTTCCAACTGAGTTGTAGGGGTTCCTTATATATTTTGAAAATTAACCCATGTCACCCATTATCAGATATATGATTTGAAATTTTTTCCTCTCATTCCATAGGTTTCCTATTCATTTTGTTAGTTTTTTTTTCTTTGCTGTGAAAAGGTTTTTAGATTGATGCAATTCTGCTTATCTTTTTTTCTACTTTTGTTTTCTGTGTTTTTGGTATTATGTCAAAGAAATTATTGCCAAAACCATTATCAAGAAATTTCCCCCATGTTTCCTTTTAGTAATTTTATAATTGCAGGTCCTATGTTTAATTTTTCATCCACTTTGAGTTGATATTTGTGTGTGGTATAAAGTCAGGGTCCAATTTTATTTCTTTGCATGTAGATATCTAGTTTTCCCAACACAATTTGTTGATGAGACTATCCTTTCCTCATTGTGTATTCTTGGGACCCTTGTCAAAGATCAGTTGACCTTATATGCATGGGGTTATTTCTGGGCCTTTATTCCATTCCATTTGTCTATATGTCTGCCTTTATGCCAGTACCATGATGTTTTGATTCTGGTAGCTTGGTGATATATTTTGAAATCAGGAATTGTGATGCCTCCAGCTTTGTTTTCTTTCCTCAAGATCACTTTGACTAGTCATAGTGTTTTATGGCTTCGTATACATTTTAGAATTGCTTTTTCTATGTCTGCACAAAATGCCATTTCTCCAAAGAATACATACAAATGGCCAACATGTATATTAAAAGATAATCAGTATAGTTAATTATCATGGAAATGCAAGTCAAAACTACAGGTATGTATCACCTCACACCTGTTAGGTAGCTATAATATACATTTTTTAAAAAACAAAGATAACAAGTGTTAGTGAAGATGTGGAGAAATCAGAACCCCTGTGCACTGTTGGTGGCATGAAAGCAGCTAAGAAAAATAGTATAGAGGTTTCTAAAAAACTTAAAATAGAACCACCTTATAATCCAGCAATCTCACTACTGAGTATATATTCAAAAGTATTGAAATCAGCATCTTGAGAAGATATCTGCACATCCATGTTTATTGCAACATTATTCATATTAGCCAATAAACAGCCCAAGCATCCATCTACCAGTGAATGGATTTTTAAAATGGTGTATACATACAACAGAATATTATCCAGTCTTAAAGATAAGGAAATCCTGCTGTTTGGAGCAACATCCATGAACTTGGAGGACATTATGCTAAGTGAAATAAGCCAATCATAGAGGGACAAATACAATAAGATTCCACTTATATGACATATCTATAATAGTCAAACTCATAGAGACAGAGAATACAATGTGGCTCTTGGGGTCTAGAAAGTTAGGGGGATGAGGAATTGTTGTCCTATGGTTATAAAGTTTCAGTTATGTTACTTGAATAAATTCTAGATATCTACTGTGCAACGTGGTACTTGTAGTTACCAATATCATATTTTGCATTTCAAAATGTGTTTTATCGTTGCTTCACCAAAACAAAAACAGACACAAGAAAGCTTTGGGAGATGTTGGATATGTCTGTTGCATTGATTACGGTGATAGTATCCCCATAATCAATAAGTGTTTTCATATGTCCAAACTCATCAAATTATACATAATAAATATGTGCAGTTCTTTGTATATCCATTATACCTCAATAAAGGTGTTAAAAATTAAAATTAAAATAAAGTAAAAGATGTCTTTTAGTATTTTTGCTAATTACCTCATTAACATTATGACAGCTACTTGAGAAGAATGATCAAATCAGAAGAAATAGCCTTCCATATTGTACCCTTTATATGAAGGCACTAGAGATTTGTCAGTGCCTTCACTGTATATAACATGTTCTTGCTCTCAGAGAATGATTGCACCAACACTTACAAAATAGCTATGTGTGGTATTCCAATAGAAAATTTTGTCCTCCTCCATTCTTACATTATTGGTTATACTAATAAATTGATCTCATTATCAAGCAGATTTTTGCTTCTTTATGCTTGCTGAAGGCATCTGGAAAGAACACTGTTAGACACTGTGAATTTTGATATTTCAAAGAATGGGCCCTTGAATTCAATCCTCTGAGGTGTTATTCTTTTGTCAACTTTCAGATTGTACCACTGACTTGAGGCAGGATTTCCAAGACTCTTTTTAGTTCAGAAGCAAACATACTTCCTTAAAAAAGAATGCTTGACATAAGATCAAGCAAAAGAAGAATTACTAGGACTGAATAAAACTGAGAAAAAAATTAAATTGTGATTACTCTTTTGGAATATGGTAGGCTTTATTTTAATTATATTTTAATAAATATGGAAAAAGTCCTATCTCTTTCTTTTTATACAATATCTAACTCTTAATTTAGAAGATTTTACTTTTGTGGATTGAATTAAACATTTTTAAATGAATCTGATTTTTGTGGACTCCATTAGAATTCAGAAGAAAATAATACTTTTACTGAGTCTCCTTACTTTTCATGGCATATAGTTATTTACATTATTTAATAAAAATCTGGTTTCCTTTTAAACTGTATATAATTGGATACATTGATACAATTATATTAAAGTATACCTGGTACGTTAATATTTGAAAATACTCTTTTAATCAGGCATGATAAGCCCATTACAAGAGGACTTCAAAAAGTCCTAGCTATCCTAAATATATGTGTACCCAACACAGGAGCACCCAAATACATAAAGCAAGTTCTTATAGACCTATGAAAAGACATAGATTCCTACACAATAATAGTAGTACACTTCAACCGAGCATTGACAGTATTAGATCACTGAAGCAGAAAACTAACCGAGATATTCAGGACCTGAACTCGACGCTTGACCAAATTTACCTAATAGACATCTACAGAACTCCCTACCCCAAAACAACAGAATATCTATTCTTCTTATTGTCGCGGGGCAAATACTCTGAAATTGTCCACATAATTGTCCACATAATTGGATAAAAGAATCCTCAGCAAATTCAGAGAAACCCAAATAATACCAAACACAGTCTCAGACCACAGTGCAATAAAAATAGAAATCAATACTATGAAGATCCCTTAAATCCATACAATTACCTGGGAATTAAATAACGTGCTCCTGAATGGCTTGTGGGTAAACAATGAAATTAAAGCAGAAATCAAGAAATTCTTTGAAATGAATGAGAACAAAGATAGAAAATACCAGAATTTCTGGGATATATCTAAAGCAGTGTTAAGAGGGAAGTTTATAATGCTAAACATGCGTATCAAAAAGTTACAAGATCTCAAAGTAACAACCTAGCATCATATCTAGAGGAACTAGAGATATAAGAGTAAACCAACCGCAAAGCTAGCAGAAGAAATGAAATAACCAAAATCAGAGTTTAACTGAAGGAAGTTAAGATGCAAAAAAACCTCACAAAAAACAAAAAACAAAAGATAAATGAATTGAGGATTTTTTTTTGATAGAATAGATAAGTTTGATGGAACACTAGATAGACTAATAAAGAAAAAAGGAGAGAAGATCCAAATAACCACAATCAGAAATGAAAATGAGTATTTACCACCAACTCCACAGAAATGCAAAAGAACCTCAGATACTACTAAGAACACCTCTGTGCAAACGAACTAGAAAATCTATAAGAAATGGATAAATTGCTGAAAACATTCAACTCTCAAGACTGAATCAAGAAGAGATTGAATCCCTGAACAGACCTATAATGATTTCCAATACTGAATCAGTAATAAAATGCCTACCAACCAGAAAAAGCCCAGGACCAGACAGATTCACAGCCAAATGCTATCAGATACATAAAGAAGAGATGGCACCATTCCTATTGAAATTACTTCCAAAAATTGAGGAGGAAGGACTCCTCCCTAACTCATTCTATGAGGCTAGCATTATCTTGATACCAAAACCTGACAGAGACTGAACAAAAAAAAGAAAACTTTAGGCCAATATACTCAATGTACATGGATGCAAAAATCCTTAACAAAATATTAAGCAAACTGAATCCAGCAGCACATCAAAAAACTAATTCACTGTCAGATGTATAGATTGTGAAGATTTTCTCCCACTCTGTGGGTTGTCTGTTTACTCTGCTGACGGATCCTTTTGCCATGTAAAAGTTCTTTAGTTTAATTAAGTCCCACCTATTTATCTTTGTTTTTATTGCATTTGCTTTTTTAGTTCTTGGTCATGAAATTCTTGCCTAAGCCAGCGTCTAGAAGGCCTTTTCTGATGTTATCTTCTAGAATTTTTATGGTTTCAGGTCTTAGATTTAAGTCCTTGATCCACCTTGAGTTGATTTTTGTATAAGGTGAAAGATGGGGATCCAGTTTCATTTTCCTACATATGGCTTGACAATTATCCCAGCACCATTTGTTAAATGAAATGTCCTTTCCCAGTTTTATGTTTTTGTTTGCTTTGTCAAAGATCAGTTGGTTGTAAATATTTGGGTTTATTTCTGGGTTCCCTATTCTGTTCCATTCGTCTATGTGCCTATTTTTATACCAGTACCATGCTGTTTGGGTGACTATGACCTTATAGTATAGTATAGAAATCAAGTAATGTGATGCTTCCAGATTTTGTGTGTGTGTGTGTGTGTGTTTATTTTTTGTTTTGTTTTGTTTTGCTTTTTTGCTTAGTCTTTCTTTGGCTATGCAGGATCCTTTTATGTTCCATATGAATTTTAGGATTTTTTTTCTAGTTCTGTGAAGAATTATGATGCTATTTTGATAATAGCACAATTCCCAATTGCAAAAATGTGGAACCAGACCAGATGCCCATCAATCAACGAGTGGGTAAAGAAACTGTGGTATATATATGATAGAATGCTACTCAGCCATCAAAAGGAAATAATTAACGGCATTCACAGCAACCTAGATGGGACTGGAGACTATTATTCTAAGTTAAGTAGCTCAGGAATGGAAAACCAAACATTGCATGTTCTCCCTCATAAGTGAGAGCTAAGCTATGAGGATTCAAAGGCATAAAAATGATACAGTGGACTTTGGGGACTTGTGAGGAAAGGGTGGGAAAGGCGTGAGGGATAAAAGACTACAAATTGGGTTCAGTGTATACTGGTTGTGAGGCTGAAAAATAGGGTCTGGAGGCAGGGAACATAAGGCCGATTCACACTTCAGTGCCAACAGGAAATATCCTCTCCATGAGGGCATAGGTTAAGTAAATAAATGACTTTGCAACTTTACTTCATCCTCTTCATTTACATAGGGTATATCCCAAGTAGAGAGTATTTAAACTCCCAAATATTCTGTAATGGGGCCTTTGAGCTCCTATGTTCAGGTCCGCTCTTACACCGTAGAGTGTACTTTCATTTTCAATAAAACCCTTCATTCCTTCCTTGCTTTGTTAGTGTGTTTTGTCCAATTCTTTGTTCAGGACACCAAGAACCTTGGATACCCTCTACCGTTAACACGTGCATGATGGGTGCACCAAAATCTCACAAATCACCACTAAAGAACTTATTCACGTAACCAAACACCACCTTTTCACCAAAATCCTATGGAAATAAAAAATTTTTTAAAAAATAAACCCATGCCAAAAAGAAAAGCTAATCCACCGTTATCAAGTGGGCTTTATTCTTGGTTCAACATGCATAAATCAATAAACGCTATTCACCACGTAAACAGAACTCCAAACCAAAAACAAAACCACATGATCATCTCAATAGATGCAGAAAAGTCCTTCAATAAAATTCAAAATTATTTCATTTTAAAAACCCACAAAAAACTAGGCATTGAAGGAACGTACTTCAAAATAATAAAAACCATGTATAAAAAACACACAGCCAACATCATACTGAATGGGCAAAAGCTGGAAGCATTCCTCCTGAAAACTGGGATGAGACAAAGATGCCTTCTCTTACTACTCCTATTCAACATAATACTGGAATTCCCAGCGAGCACAATCAGGCAAGATAAAGAAATGAAAGGCATGTAAATAGGAAGAGAGGAAGTTAAACGCTCCCTGTTTGCAAATGATACGATTCTATATTTAGAAAATCCCATCATCTCTGCCCAAAAGCTCCTTGATCTAATAAACAACTTTAGTGAAGCTTCAGGCTACAAAACCAATGTACAAAAATCAGTTGTATTCCTATCATATTCCCCAATTTCAAACTATACTACAGGGCTACAGTAAACAAAACAGCATGGTCCTGGTACAAAAACAGACTTACAGATCAATGGAACAAAATGGAGAGCCCAGAAATAATGCCACACACCTACAACCATCTAATCTTTGACAAAGTTGACAAAATTAAGCAACAGGGAAAGGACTGTATTCAATAAATGGTGCTGGAATAACTGTCTAGCCATATGCATAAAATTGAAACTGGACCTCCTCCTTATACCATGTGTAAAAATGATGGATTAAAGACCTAAATGTAAAACCTAAAACTATAAAACCCTGGAAAATACCTTTTTGGACATAGGCCCTTGCAAAGATTTCATGATGGAGATACCAAAAGCAATTGCAACAAAACAAAAAATTGACAAGTGGGACCTAATTAGACTAAGGAGCATCTGCACAGCAAAAGAAACTATCAACAGAGGAAACAGACAACCTACAGAAAGGGAGAAAATATTTGCAAACCATGCATCTGACAAAGGTATAATAACCAGCATCTATAAGGAACTTGCTTAACAAATTAACAAGCAAGAAACAAAGAACTCCATAAAAATGTGGGCAAAGGACAGGAACAGACACTTCTCAAAAGAAAACATTCATATGGCCAATAAGCTTATGAAAAAATATTCAACATCACTAATCGTTGGAGAAATGCAAATCAAAACCACGTTGAGATACCATCTCACACCAGTCAGAATGGCTATGTGATGGTGGCAATGTTGGAGAGAAAAAGGAATGCTTATACACTGCTGGTGGTAATGTAATTTAGTTCACCTATGGTGGAGAGCAATTTGGTGATTTCTCAAAGATCTTAAAATGGAATTACCATCTGACCCAGAAATCCTGTTATTGGGTATATACCCAAAGGAATATAAATCATTCTACCATAAAGATATATATATACTATTCATTCCAGCACTATTCACGACAGCTAAGACATGGAATCAATCTAAATGCCCATCAGTGTAGACTGGATAAAGAAAACATGCCACATATACACAGTGGAATACTACACAGCCATAAGAAATAATGAGATCATGTCCTTTGCAGTAAAATTGAAGGAGCTGGAGACCATCATCCTAAGCAAACTAACGCAGGAACAGAAAACCAAATACTGTATGTTCTCACTTATTAGTGGTGGTAATTGTGGTAGCTAAACATTGAATGGTAACTAAACATTAGTGGTAGTGATAGCTAAACATGTTTAGTGGTAGCTAAACATTGAGTACATGTGGACATAAAGAAGGGAACAATAGACACCAGGGCCTACTAGCGGGTGGAGAATGGAAGAGTGAGGATTGAAAAACTACCTATTGGATACTGTGCCTTTTACATGGGTGATAAAATAATTATACACCAGGCCCCCATGACACACAATTTGCCTATATAACAAACCTGCACATGTACCCTTGAACATAAAATACAAGTTAAAAAAGAACAATCTTTGGTAAGGGGAGACTCTGAAAAAAACTATCAGAAACTAAAAAATAAGGTAAAATGATGGTAGATTTTTTCTTGTAAATTTGTTTGAGTTCTTTGTAGGTTCTGGATATTAGCCCTTTATCAGATGAGTAGATTGCAAAAATTTTCTCCCATTTTGTAGGTTGCCTGTTCACTCTGATGGTAGTTTCTTTTGCTGTGCAGAAGCTCTTTGGTTTAATTAGATCCCATTTGTCTATTTTGGCTTTTGCTGCTGTTGCTTTTGGTGTTTTAGACATGAAGTCTTTGCCCATGCCTATGTCCTGAATGGTACTACCTAGGTTTTCTTCTAGGATTTTTATGGTATTAGGTCTAACATTTAAGTCTCTAATCCATCTTGAATTAATTTTCGTATAAGGAGTAAGGAAAGGATCCAGTTTCAGCTTTCTACTTATGGCTAACCAATTTTCCCAGCACCATTTATTAAATAGGGAATCCTTTCCCCATTTCTTGTTTCTCTCAGGTTTGTCAAAGATCAGATGGCTGTAGATGTGTGGTATTATTTCTGAGGACTCTGTTCTGTTCCATTGGTCTATATCTCTGTTTTGGTACCAGTACCATGCTGTTTTGGTTGCGGCACTATTCACAATAGCAAAGACTTGGAATCAACCCAAATGTCCATCAGTGACAGACTGGATTAAGAAAATGTGGCACATATACACCATGGAATACTATGCAGCCATAAAAAAGGATGAGTTTGTGTCCTTTGTAGGGACATGGATGCAGCTGGAAACCATCATTCTTAGCAAACTGTCACAAGAACAGAAAACCAAACACCGCATGTTCTCACTCATAGGTGGGAACTGAACAATGAGATCACTTGGACTCGGGAAGCGGAACATCACACACCGGGGCCTATCATGGGGAGGGGGGAGGGGGGAGGGATTGCATTGGGAGTTATACCTGATGTAAATGACGAGTTGATGGGTGCTGACGAGTTGATGGGTGCAGCACACCAACATGGCACAAGTATGCACATGTAACAAACCTGCACGTTATGCACATGTACCCTAGAACTTAAAGTATAATAATAATAATAAAAAGAAAAAAAAAAGTAAAAAAAAAAAAAAGATGGTAGTACATTCTTTCAATACTATTTTGGGGTAAGGGTCACTTAAGTATTATCTAGGGGAATATCCTTGGTTCATCTCATTATTTATCATAAAGATTTCAAGCTTGCTAAAGTTACTGTTTTACTTTTATCAAGCACTGATATAAATAATTTCTGTCCAATGGGACAGAAACCGAAGATTTTTACCATATTTTAACGTTAACCAGTTTTATACGTAACATATCATTCTTACCCTAACAGATTTTTGGTTTGTTTGTTTAATTGTATGTAAATATCTTACTCTTTTTATATGCTCTTTGAATTGGTAATAACATCTTACTGGTTATTTCTTTGACATATGTGTTGTTTTTATATTTCCCTAAGAATCATGGTTTTATCTTTTTAAAATTATGTTTTTACAAAAAATTTGTCAAAATAGACAGTTACCATAGTTGGCCAGGTGCCGTGGCTCACACCTGTAATCCCAGCACTTTGAGAGGCCAAGGTGGGTGGATTGCCTGAGGTCAGGAGTTCAAGACCAGCCTGGCCAACACGGTGAAACCTTATCTCTACTAAAAATATAAAACAAGCCGGGGGTGATGATGTGTGCCTGTAATTCCAGTTATTCTGGGCGCTGAGGCAGGAGAATCTCTTGAACCCGGGAGGCGGAGGTTGCAGTGAGCTGAGATCACGCCATTGCACTCCAGCCTGGGCAACAAGGGCAAAACTACGTCTCAAAAAAAAAGAAAAAGGAAAGATACCACAGTTCATAATACTTACCTATAAGCCTCAGTATGAATTATAAAATATTTTATAGAAAAGTACTCTTTATACAGTTTGACAAAGGCATTCTCTTTTATTTTTAATATTTTACTTTTTTATGCCTGCTGCAAAGAAGCAATTTAATTTTTCATTCAGCTGCTCTGTGATGTGGAAAGAGTATGTTTGGGCCAAGTGTTATTCAAGTGTACTGATGATGAAAGTCTTTTGTTAATATATGAACAGACTTGAGTAATCAGAGATCACTTACTGGAAATGACAAGTTTCGTCTTGTCTGATTAAGTACACATTAAATCTTGGCACAGATTTTCTTAGGCAAAACTTTGCTCGACAATAACTTGAATCCACATAGAACCCTTGCTTTTAGTACCTTGAATATTCTTTGTTATCTCATTAATTCACATTCCTAAATTTCACAAGATGTCTGAGACTATTAAGTAAAATGCATAAAGATATTTCTCACATTATTGCTGTGTAAGTGACTCCTTTGTGTTTTAAAAATTCTTAAGAAAGGTCTTTAACAATACTTCTACTTTGTATTAAATAATAATTAAAAATCCCCTTGGGGGTGTGCCATACAGATTAAAATGAATAAATCAACCCCTCACCCCAACATTTGTGCACAGATTTGCTTTTTTATTACAAATCATCTTTTGTTTTTCCTTTTTGCCACAGGAATAAACAAGAAAATTCTTCCTGGAGAACTTTAAGGACACAAAGGGATTTGTCTTTTCTGAGATAAACTCTAAGCATGACAGAGGTCTAGAAATGGAAAACGGAATCCCATATCTCAGATTTTATTATTTATTATTTGTTTTTATTTTTTTTAATAGAGATGAGGTCCCACTATGTTGCCCTGGTTGGTCTCCAACTCCTGGGCTTGAACAATCTTCCACCCTCAGCCTCTTGAGTAGCTGGAACTGTAAGTGTAAGACCACTGCACTGGGCCAGATTTTAATATTTGTTTGCTTCTTTTAAATTATACGAGATTTATTTATTTATTTATTTATTTTTATTTTATTAATTAATTTACTTTTTTGAGATGGAGCCTCTCTTTGTTGCAGGGCTGGAGTGCAGTGGTGCAATCCCGGCTCACTGCAATCTCTGCCTCCCGGGTTCAAGTGATTCTCCTGCCTCAGCCTCCTGAGCAGCTGGGAATACAGGTGTGCACCATGCCCAGCTAATTTTTGTATTTTTAGTAGATACAGGGTTTCACCATATTGTCCAGGATGGTCTCGATCTCTTGACCTCATGACCTGCCTGCCTCGGCCTCCCAAAGTGCTGGGATTACTGGTATAAACCTCCACGCCCAGCCAAGACATTTTCATTCTTAAATTAAACTCTGTGGAAATATGTAAAACATGTATTCTTCCTCCACCAAACCATTTGGATCTGCTTAAAAGACAATTAAAAATTTGCTAAGTAAACTTGGCCAATGAATGAAAAGATATTATTTTAATTGGAGATTATAGTAGTTTTCTAGGACTGCCATAACAAAATACTGCAAAGTGGGTGGCTTAACACAACATACATTTATCCTCTGTTGGTTCTGGAGGATCACAGTCCAAAATCAAGGTATTGGTAGGGTCACGATCCCATGGAACGCTCTAGGAGAGAATCTGCCCCGTGCCTTTCTCTTAGCTTCTGGTGTTGTGAGCAATCTTTGGTGTTCCTGTGTTCGCCCCCATCATCACACAGAATTTTCCTTGTGGTCTGTCTGCATCACTCTGTACATGTATCATTTCTTCTTATAGGATACCAGTCGTATTGGATTAAGGACCCACACTACTCCAATATGACTTTATCTTAACTTACATCTTAATTACATCTGCACAGACCCTATCTCCAAATAAAGTCACATTCACAGGTACCAGCGGTTAGGACTTCAACATGTCTTTTTTAGGGACACAAATCAAACTACAACAAAGGTCATTTGTATTTACCTTTCTGATAATTGTTAACAGTTCCTTTTGCAAGATAGAGGCCATGATTTCCCATGTAGAGTTTATTGAATGTATACAATGTACTTTTAAACAAGTTTTGCTCAAAGTCCCAATAAATAACCACTTTTTTTTCCTTCTCATTTATTTGACTTTGGGAAAATATCAAAATCTTCATCCTTAAAGTGTTTGTGAAACATTAAGCAACTCAAGTCAGGTATGAGTCAAAATTATTTTTCTAGCTCATTTTTCCTGCTGGTGTGTGCTGACACCTTAGTGTTACTCCATTTCTCCTCTAACTGTCTACCTACAGGAATAGGCTCACTCAGGCGCTGACACACTTAATCACTCCTTTGTTTTAATGAGTGCCTACAACCTTCCCAGCACTGTGTTGGGTGAACAGGCTGCACAGACATAATTAAGATACAGGTTTGGCTTTCAAAAACGTATGAGTATGTGGACGAGAGGAAAATAAATCATTTTTTTCTTTTTTAAAAATTATTATACTTTAAGTTCTAGGGTACATGTGCACAACATGCAGGTTTGTTACATATGTATTCATGTGCCATGTTGGTGTGCTGCAGCCATTAACTCGTCATTTACATTAGGCACTCCTCCTAATGCTATCCCTCCCCCATCCCCTGACCCCACCATAGGCCCCAGTGTGTGATGTTCCCTGCCCTGTGTCCAAGTGTTCTCATTGTTCAGTTCCCACCTATGAGTGAGAACATGTGGTGTTTGGTTTTCTATCCTTGCGATAGTTTGCTCAGAATGATGGTTTCCAGCTTCATCCATGTCCTTACAAAGGACGGGAACTCATCCTTTTTTATGGCTGCATAGTATTCCATGGTGTATATGTGCCACATTTTCTTAATCCAGTCTATTATTGATGGACATTTGGGTTTGTTCCAAGTCTTTGCTATTGTGAATAGTGCCGCAATAAACATACGTTTGCATGTGTCTTTCCAGTAGCATGATTTATAATCCTTTTGGTATATACCCAGTAATGCGATCAAAGGGTCAAATGGTATTTCTAGTTCTAGATCCTTAAGGAATCGCCACACTGTCTTCCACAGTGGTTGCACTAGTTTACACTCCCACCAACAGTGTAAAAGTGTTCCTATTTCTCCACATCCTCTCCAGCACCTGTTGTTTCCTGACTTTTTAATGATTGCCATTCTAACTGGTGTGAGATGGTATCTCATTGTGGTTTTGATTTGCATTTCTCTGATGGCCAGTGATGATGAGCATTTTTTCATGTGTCTGTTGGTTGCATAAATGTCTTCTTTTGAGAAGTGTGTGTTCATATCCTTTGCCCACTTTTTGCTGGGGTTGTTTGATTTTTTGTTTTGAATTTGTTTAAGTTCTTTGTAGATTCTGGATATTAGCCCTTTGTCAGATGAGTAGATTGCAAAAATTTTTTCCTATTCTGTAGGTTGCCTGTTCACTCTGAAGGTAGTTTCTTTTGCCGTGCAGAAGCTCTTTGGTTTAATTAGATCCCATTTGTCTATTTTGGCTTTTGTTGCCATTGCTTTTGGAGTTTTAGTCATGAAGTCTTGCCCAGGCCTATGTCCTGAATGGTATTACCTAGGTTTTCTTCTAGGGTTTTTATGGTTTTAGGTCTAACATTTAAGACTTTAATCCATCTTGAATTAATTTTTACATAAGGTGTAAGGAAGGGATCCAGTTTCAGCTTTCTACATATGGCTAGCCAGTTTTCCCAGCACCATTTATTAAGTAGGGAATCCTTTCCCCATTTCTTGTTTCTGTCAGGTTTGTCAAAGATCAAATGGTTATAGATGTGTGATGTTGTTTCTGAGGATTCTGTTCTGTTCCATTGGTCTATATCTCTGTTTTGGTACCAGTAACATGATGTTTTGGTTACTGTAACCTTGTAGTATAGTTTGAAGTCAGGTAGTGTGATGCCTCCAGCTTTGTTCTTTTGGCTTAGGATTGTCTTGGCAATGCAGGCTCTTTTTTGGTTCCATATGAACTTTAAAGTAGTTTTTTCCAATTCTGTGAAGAAAGTCATTGGTAGCTTGATGGGGATGGCATTGAATCTATAAATTAGCTTGGGCAGTATGACCATTTTCACAATATTCATTCTTCCTATCCATGAGCATGGAATGTTCTTCCACTTGTTTGTGTCCTCTTTTATCTCATTAAACAGTGTTTTGTAGTTCTCCTTGAAGAGGTCCTTCACATCCCTTGTAAGTTGGATTCACGAGTATTTCATTCTCTTTGTACCAATTGTGAATGGGAGTTCACTCATGATTTGGCTCTTTCTGTTTGTCTGTTATTGGTGTATAAGAATGCTTGTGATTTTTGCACATTGATTTTGTATCCTGAGAATTTGCTGAAGTTGCTTATCAGCTTAAGGAGATTTTGGGCTGAGACAATGGGGTTTTCTAAATATACGATCATGTCATCTGCAAACAGCGACAATTTGACTTCCTTTTTTCCTAATCGAATACCTTTTATTTCTTTCTCTTTCCTGATTGCCCTGGCCAGAACTTCCAACACTGTGTTGAATAGGCGTGGTGAGAGAGAGCATCCCTGTCTTGTGCAAGTTTTCCAAGGGAATGCTTCCAGTTTTTGCCCATTCAGATGCTAGTTGTGGGTTTGTCATAGATAGCTCTTATTATTTTGAGATACGTTCCATCAATATCTAGTTTATTGAGAGTTTTTAGCATGAAGGACTGTTGAATTTTGTCAAAGGCCTTTTCTGCATCTATTGCGATAATCATGTAGTTTTTGTCTTTGGTTCTGTTTATGCGACGGATTAGGTTTATTGATTTGCATATGTTGAATCAGCATTGCATTCCAGGGATGAAGCCAACTTGATTGTGGTGGATAAGCTTTTCGATGTGCTGCTGGATTTGGTTTGCCAGTATTTTATTGAGGATTTTCGCATCGATATTCATCAGGGATATTGGTCTAAAATTCTTTTTTTGTTGTGTCTCTGCCAGACTTTGGTATCAGGATGATGCTGGCCTCATAAAATGAGTTAGGGAGTGTTCCCTCCTTTTCTATTGATTGGAATAGTTTCAGAAAGAGTGGTACCAGCTCCTTCTTGTACCTCTGGTAGAATTCAGCTGTGAATCCGTCTGGTCCTGGACTTTTTTTGGTTGGTAGGCTATTAATTATTGCCTCAATTTCAGAGCCTATTATTGGTCTATTCAGGGATTCAACTTCTTCCTGGTTTAGTCTTGGGAAGGTGTATGTGTCCAAGAATTTATTCATTTCTTCTAGATTTTCTAGTTTATTTGCATAGAGGTGTTTATAGTATTCTCTGATGGTAGTTTGTATTTCTGTGGGTTGAGTGGTGATATCCCCTTTATCATTTTTTATTCTCTATTTGATTTTTCTCTCTTTTCTTCTTTATTAGTCTTGCTAGCAGTCTATCAATTTTGTTGATCTTTTCAAAAAACCAGCTCCTGGATTTATTGATTTTTTGAAGGGTTTTTTGCATCTCTATCTCCTTCAGTTCTGCTCTGATCTTAGTTATTTCTTGACTTCTGCTAGCTTTTAAATGTGTTTGCTCTTGCTTTTCTAGTTCTTTTAATTGTAATGTTAGGGTGTCGATTTTAGATCTTTCCTCTTTCTCTTGTGGGCATTTAGTGCTATAAATTTCCCTCTACACACTGCTTTAAATGTGTCCCAGAGATTCTGATATGTTATGTCTTTGTTCTCATTGGTTTCAAAGAACATCTTTATTTCTGCCTTCATTTCGTTATGTACCCAGTAATCATTCAGGAGCAGGTTGTTCAGTTTCCATGCAGTTGTGTGGTTTTGAGTGAGTTTCTTAATCCTGAGTTCTAGTTTGATTGCACTGTGGTCTGAGAGACAGTTTGTTATGATTTCTGTTCTTTTATATTTGCTGAGGAGTGCTTTACTTCCAACTCTGTGGTCAATTTTGGAAAAAGTATGATGTGGTGTTAAGAAGAATAGTCTGTTGATTTGGGGTGGGAGTTCTGTAGATGTCTATTAGATCTGCTTGGTGCAGAGCTGAGTTCAAGTCCTTGATATCCTTGTTAACCTTCTGTCTCTCTGATCTGTCTAATATTGATGGTGGGGTGTTAAAGTCTCCCATTATTATTGTGTGAGAGTCTAAGTCTCTTTGCAGGTCTCTTAGGACTTGCTTTATGAATCTGGGTGCTCCTATATTGGATGCGTATAATTTAGGATAGTTAGCTCTTCTTGTTGAACTGATCTCCTTACCATTATGTAATGGCCTTCCTTGTCTCTTTTGATCTTTGTTGGTTCAAATTCTGTTTTATCAGAGACTAGGATTGCAACCCCTGCTTTTTTTTTTCTTTTCCATCTGCTTGGTAGATCTTCCTCCATCCCTTTATTTTGAGCCTATGTGTGTCTCTGCACATGAGATGAGTCTCCTGAATAGAGCACACTGATGGGTCTTGACTCTTTATCTCATTTGCCAGTCTCTGTCTTTTAACTGGAGCATTGAACCTATTTACATTTAAGGTTAATATTGTTATGTGTGAATTTGATCCTGTCATTATAATGTTAGCTGTTTTTTTTGTTTTTGTTTTTGTTTTGCTCGTTAGTTGATGCAGTTTTGTCCCTGCATTGATGGTCTTTACAATTTGGCATGTTTTTTGCAGTGATTGGTACTGGTTGTTCCTTTCCATGTTCAGTGCTTCCTTCAGGAGCTCTTGTAAGGCAGGCCTGGTGGTGACAAAATCTCTCAACATTTGCTTGTCTGTAAAGGATTTTATTTTTCCTTCACTTATGAAGCTTAGTTTGGCTGGATATGAAAATCTGGGTTGAAAATTCTTTTCTTTAAGAATGTTGAATATTGGCCCTCACTCTCTTCTGGCTTGTAGGATTTCTGCCAAGACATCCGCTGTTAGTCTGATGGGCTTCCCTTTATGGGTAACTCAACCTTTTTCTCTGGCTGCCCTTAGCATTTTTTCCTTCAGTTCAACCTTGGTGAGTCTGCCAATTATGTGTCTTGGGGTTGCTGTTCTCGAAGAGTATCTTTGTGGTGTTCTCTGTATTTCCTGAATTTGAATGTTGGCCTGTCTTGCTAGGTTGGGGAAGTTCTCCTGGATAATATCCTGAAGAGTGTTTTCCAGCTTAGTTCCATTCTCCCCATCACTTTCAGGTACACCTATCAAATGTAGATTTGGTGTTTTCACATAGTCCCATATTTCTTGGAGGTTTGTTTGTTTCTTTTTACTCTTTTTTCTCTAAACTTCTCTTCTCACCTCATTTCATTAATTTGATCTTCATTCACTGATACCCTTTCTTCCCCTTGATCAAATCAGCTACTGAAGCTTGTGCATGTGTCACGCAGTTCTCATGCCATGGTTTTCAACTCCATCAGGTCATTTAAGGCCTTCTCTACACTGTTTATTCTAGTTAGCCATTCGTCTAATCTTTTTTCAGGGTTTTTAGCTTCCTTGCGATGGGTGCGAACATCCTTCTTTAGCTCGGAAGGATTGCTGACTTTCTGAAGCGTACTTCTGTCAACTCGTCAAAGTTATTCTCTGTCCTGCTTTGTTCTGTTGCTGGCAAGGAGCTGTGATCCTTTGGAGGAGAAGGGGTGCTCTGGTTTTCAGGATTTTCTTCTTTTCTGCTCTGGTTTCTCCCCATCTTTGTGGTTTTATCTACCTTTGGTCTTTGATGATGGTGACGTACAGATGGAGTTTTGGTGTGGATGTTCTTTTTGTTGATGTTGATTCTATTCCTTTCTATTTGTTAGTTTTCCTTCTAACAGTCGGGTCCCTCAGCTGCAGGTCTGTTGGAGTTTGCTGGAGGTCCACTCTAGATGCTGTTTGCCTGGGTATCACCAGCAGAGGCTGCAGAACAGCAAATATTGCAGAAAAGCAAATATTGCTGCCTGATCCTTCCTCTGGAAGCTTCGTCTCAGAGAGGCACCCAGCAGTATGAGGTGTCAGTCAGTCCCTACTGGGAGGGTCTCCAAGTTAGGCTATGCAGGGGTCAGGGACCCTCTTGAAGGGGCAGTCTGTCCATTCTCAGAGCTCAAACACCATGCTGGGAGAACCACTGTTCCTTTCAGGCTGTTGGACAGGGATGTTTAAGTCTGCAGAAGTTTCTGCTGCCTTTTGTTCAGCTATGCCCTGCCCCCAGAGGTGGAGCCTACAGAGGCAGGTGGGCCTCATTGAGCTGCGGTGCTCTCCACCCAGTTTGAGCTTCCCAGCCGCAGCTGCTTTGTTTACCTACTCAAGCCTCAGCTATGGCAGATGCCCCTTCTCCAGCCAGGCTTGCCACCTTGCCGTTCAATCTTGGACTAGAGTGAGCAAGGCTCCATGGGCGTGGGACCCACTAAGCCAGGCATGGATTATAATCTCCTGGTATGCCATTTGCTAAGATCATTGGAAAAGCACAGTATTTGGGTGGCAGTGTCATGATTTTCCCGATACAGTCTGTCATGGCTTCCCTTGGCTAAGAAAGGCAAATCCCCAACCTGTTCGCTTCCCGGGTGAGGTGATGCCCCGCCCTGCTTTGGCTCATGCTCTGTGGGCGGCACCCACTGTCCAACCAGTCCCAGTGAGATGAACCAGGTACCTCAGTTGGAAATGCAGAAATCACCTGTCTTCTGCGTCCATCACACTGGGAACTGCAGACTGGAGCTGTTCCTGTTTGGCCGTCTTGGAACTGGAATTCATAAATCATTTTTAAAGTGTGTAGTTGTGTGAGTATGGAATAGCAATATGTCTACTAATTCATTTGGTTAATCACGAAGAAGAGTGCTCAGCTCTGCACAAACGGACTGTGAATCTGGGATCCAGGAAAAGCTTGCTATCTTCTTCTTGCCATTGCCTGGAAGATGACTATCCATAATGCAAATTGGAACTATTCTCCTGCTTAAAACCTTTCAAGGACATCAATCATCAAATGAGAAATACTGTTCTAGTTTTCACTATCTTGTGAAAATCTTTTAATTTGTCTCCATGTATACATTGTTTTATTTTTCAATTTATCCTACTATATATGTCTATGAAGCTAATCTTCACCTTTGTATTTCAGTCCAAATTTAGAAATTAAGTCAGAGTTAGAATTTGCTTCATGTGAATTGAGTAAATACAAAATGAGTCTGAATAGGGAAGATTAAATGCAAAAAATTGACACTCGTGACAATAAATTCATTTATATATTCAACGCAATTCCAAACAATACCTAATTGACTATGGGGATAATGAACTTAAAAGATTCTAGAGTTTTAACTTGAACAAATAATGATCTTAGTAATTGTATTAGTCCATTCTTGCATTGCTATAAAGAAATACCTGAGATTGGCTGATTTATAAAGAAAAGAGGTTTAATTGGTTCACAGTTCCACAGGCTGCACAAGAAGCATGATGCTGGCTTCTGCTAGGCTTCTGGGGAGGCCTCCAGGAACTTACAATTGTGGCAGAAAGCTAAAAGGGAGCGAGGCTTCTAACATGGCAGGAGCATGAGCAAGGTGTGGGAGATGTGCTACACACATTAGATGACCAGAACTTGCTAGAAATCTATCATGAGAACAACCACCAAGGGGATAGTGCTAAACCATTAATGAGGGATTCACTCCCACAATCTAATCACCTCCCACCAGACCCTACTTTCAATTCTGGGGATTACAATTCAACATGAGATTTGGTGAGGACACAAATCAGTAATGCAAAGAAAAAGTGAAAACAGAGAAGTGAAAAGACATCAGCCATAGTAATTATTAAAACATTTTATTAAGCTACAGTAATTCAAATATTTTAATTCTCATAAAAGAATAGACCAGGTACTCGATGGACTAGAATAGACCAGGTACTCGATGGACTAGAATAGACCTTTCAGAAACAAGCCTTGGTATACATGATAATTTAATATGTGATAAAGGAGGCATGTTTTATTAGCAGGGAAAGATTGAATTGGTCCATCAATATTAATAGGACTATTAGAAAGCTACGTGGAAAAAAAGTCAATTTAGATACTCTCTTGCTCCCCACCCAACAAACAAGAAAATAATTTGAGATGGAATTAAATGTAAAAATCTGAAGAAGTACTTTTGCTTCTACATATGCAAGATTTCATCACCACAAAAACTCTCTAATGCTACCCACTTACAGTCACACCCATCCCACTCCCCCACTCTCTGTAACCGTTAGTAACCACGAATTTGTTTTTCATCTCTACAATTTTGTCATTTAAGGAATGTTGTGTAAGAGAAATCATACAGCCTGTGACCTTTTGAGATTGGCTTTTCTTTCCCCCATGCAGCTTAATGCTTTTGAGATCCACTCAAGTCATTGTGTATGTCAATCGTTTGTTCCTCTTCGTCGTCCAGCAGAACCATGTTGTATCGTTGCCAAACCATTCATCTACTGATAGACTTTTTGTTGTTTCCAATGTTTGGAAAAACTGTTTTCTTTCTCCTTTTTGTGGGTTAATTGACTTCTTAAAAATTCCACTTTAATTCATCTATAGTGTTTTTGAGTGTACCTCTTTGTATAGTTTTTCTGTGACTAAGTGCTATGGAGAATAGATTCATATTCAGAAAAGGGAATACGATATTGATAAAGAACAAAAGAAAAGATAGAGTTGTAAATGCCATAAATTTATTCAACATACAAATTTTATGTATTTCCAATGACCTTCCCTTCTTTCTCTCACTGTTGTCTCTCTTGATGAGTCTGTTCTTCATTTCTGGAGTTCACCTGGTGAGGCCCGTAAGTTGCTGTTTTTAAGCATTTCTTTGTTCAGATTCTAAACAGTAAAAGAAAAGGAAGAAATATTAGGGAAATTCTGTGACCTACTTAAGAACAACTTTTTGTACTTCAGTTATAAATATTTGAACTTCGTAACTTTTAATTATTTTTAATGATAGGGATGTTCTCCATTTTTCATATTTCACAGTGGAGATGCAAAGGTTTCATGGCAAATTCTATGTCAAAGGTGAACCCTGTCAATCAGCCTAAAGGAAGGTCCTACAGGCTGAGCCTTTCATGCTGTGCTATATGGATAATTACAGTGACAAATTTTTTGACTTTAGTATACACTTAGAAATATCCCAGAAAGGTTATAGGTGATGAATGTATCACCACTGGGTATAGAATGGAAACTACATATTAGATAATTTAGTTTTTATACACGGCAAATTCTTAGATTCATCTTCAAACAAGTCACCCCAGACACCAGTAATTGTATTAACTTGCATTTTTTTTCTGAGAAATGCTATAATACATTTGATATAGTTCAATTTATATACAGTACATCAGGGGTTTTTTAGGATATAGAAAGGATACAGTCATCTCAAGAAGCAGTCTTATGCAGAGAACTGAGATGCTTATTTGTTCTGAAGTTGGGATTAGACTTTACTGTTTAACTGAGATACTTATTTATTTTCTTTCAATTGAATCATTAATACTTTACCAGCACTGCAAGGGGCACTGTATTCTTCAAAGGTGAATTCATCTGAAACACAGACATTAATGGAGAGAAAGAGTGAAGACATTCAGACATAAGCACCTAAGATGTGAATCGTAAATAAACTATGTAAGCCAAGAAAGAAAGTAGAAAGCATCGCTATAGAGCTAATAAAAATGATTTCTCTATTAAGCTGTTTGGGATTGGTGGGAGGAAACCAAGAGAAAATCTGGCTTGGGAGCAGAATTGAGAGGCCGGGTACACAGGTGGTGTGCCTGAATATAGTTACAGGACCCCACAGATAGTGCCTTTTCACAGCTGTATTTTTCTCATTGGAACTGCACCTTGCCCTCTGAACCTTCCCTTCATCAAAGAACAGTTTTAGCACTACCATCATGCTACGATGGTGGTTAATTTTCTAGCTCAAAGCCATGAGCACATCAAACTATTTCCTGATATATTACGAAGTTCCCCAAATTGTGTGAGACTATCCGAAGCACAAGTCAAAAACAGATCAAATTTTTCATGTCAGGCATCAGCACTGAGATGCGTTTTTTCAGTTACCATACTCTTTTTATCTCTTTGGAATAATTCAGCCCAGGACAAACAACTTTATAGGGAAATTTAGATAGAATGGATCCTCTCATTGCCTTATGGTCAATTTATAAGAATGACTCTAAGACTTGTTTAGTGGGGGGACACGAGAGGTTCATATACAAGAACATGATTACTCAGTGCGCACAAACTCACCTTTTCCTCCAGTGAAACACTGTGGAGTTTTGCTTTAGTTAAGGCAATCCTTTACTGGGTTAGTAGCTTTTTTTTTGTTTTTGTTTTTGTTTTCCATTTTAAAGCTCAGCATGTCTGAAGCTTACCTGTCTCATAATAATCATAGGCTTTTACTGTAGCTGGTTTTAAATTCTTTATTTGGATGTCTTGTTCCACAAAGAAGGAAAAATTCAGGGTTTGATGGGTTAGCTGGGGGGACAGGAAAACAATTAGAATCAAAGGTTAGTTAATCTTTGATTAACTAGTTACTAGTTGCTGTCCTCTCTTCATAAGATATTATCAAACCCTGTAGTTATGCTATACACATCTGTACCAGAACCTATGAAAAGAAAGGGGACTTCCGTGACCTGCATAACATACTAAAAGACAGATAAAAGAAGGACAAAAGAGACAATTTTGTAGACAGCCAAACGTAATAAATCAAGCCTGTTGACAGTCCAGGCTTCATTTCTTTTTTCTTTTTTTGGGGGGAGGGGGGCAGGGACCGAGTCTCGCTCTGTTGCCCAGGCTAGAATACAGTGGCACGATCTCGGCTCACTGCGACCTCTGCCTCCCGGGTTCAAGCAATTCTCCTGCCTCAGCCTCTCAAGTAGCTGGGACTACAGGCACCTGCCACTGTGCCCAGCTAATTTTTGTATTTTTAGTAAAGATGAGATTTCACCATCTTGGCCAGGCTGGTCTTGAACTCCTGACCTCGTGATCTACCTGCCTTGGCCTCCCAAAGTGCTGGGATTACAGGTGTGAGCCACTGTGCCAGGCCGGCTTCATTTCTTTTTATAGCCACTTTGTCCTCTCTCACCTGTATATGTGAACAGCACTATATGGAACCTGTTATGGTTTGTTAGAACCTCTAGTTGTTACTCCAGATCTAGCAGAGTCACAGAAAGTCTTACCTTTTCAAAGTAGATTAGGACATGGTTGATGCTCACTTCAGTCCTCTGAATCTGAGGCTGTTTCTGGAGCTGTTGATCAAGAGAATAAGCCAGAAATATGGAATGAGAAAATGTTATACTGGCAGTAGTTTTCAGGAATTTACGATATAAACAGCTTCGCAGGAGCATCCAAACTACCAATTTTGATTTCTTCAAGAATAATAATGATAATAACAATAGCAATATTTATTGAACTTTTATTCTCTATATATGCTATAAGTGTATGTGCAGATACATATATGTGAGAGAGATATATATATATGCATGCACATACACATATATCCTTTTCTCTTTTTATATATATGTGGAAAATAATTCCATACCATTCCATATAACTAGGTGTCTTGGGGCCTGTTGGAATATTATTTATCATGTTTCTGACTTATACCCTATACCTGACACCATATAATCATGATACACACTATTAAAATGATAGAGACACCCTTTAGAGAAGCAATTTTGAGGGAGCACACCTCTTGAAAAGTGCATCAATAAAGTCAAACTGACAACGATAAATGGCAGCATTTACCATGACTTTGCTATTTGTAAGGGATCTAGGGATTACCTGTTTAACTGATGGTTTCATAGGTATGAAGCCTGATACCATCTTCACGTCAACAATGACCATGTTGGAACTGGGTCGGTCCCCAGTATAACTATAAAGTCAATGCATAGGAATAAGGAAGTCAAACAAAATTTCTTGGAATTCATTCAAGACAAACTCTCTCTTTACCTTCTATTTCTAACACTAAGTTACTGTATCTACTGTATCTGTTTCTGTTATGGTTGTTTGGAAAACCCATCATTTTAGGCTCACACTCTTCAGGTATTGTAATACCATATTCTCAATGTTAACGCTTTGTCTTGTTAATAAACACTGCAAGAAATTTTCTTGTAATAAACACTGCAAGAATTCCATATTCATTATGTGTGGCTTTGGAGAGTGGAGTTTCTCCACATAAGAAAATCAATTTCTCCATATTCTATTAGGTTGGTGCAAAAAGTCTGGTCACGATCTAGGATTTACCTAATGTTGATGTGAATCTGGAACTTTCTGTGAGCATCCACTCCATCACAATTCATGGGGAGAGTATTAACCTGCAGAGCAAAGGGTGCTTTCCCTTCTTTCTTGGGAAGGATGTTATATCTCAGGCATGTCTAAAACAAATGGAAAAAAAATCCTTAATTTTTACACTCAAATTATCTCATAATCTGTTCCAGATGATTCATACCATTCCTTAGCACACGCTTCTTTTTCTTATTTTGAAATTCAAATATAACTCTTGAAACTTTCTCTCCCACTTGCAGCATCTCCTAAACCCCAGCAGTCTCACCTGGAGGTACACACATCCCGACCCTGACACGGTTGTGCTGTACTCCCCCGGAAGCTCTGGTAACCGGACCTCCTGCAGCACTAGGCGGTTGCCATCATCTACTTGGAAGTTTTTAGAAAAGGTGTGTGAAGATTTGATGGTGACCAAAGCTGCTTTCTCACTTTTACTGAAAGTTGCTGTTCCATATTTGGAGAGGGCTTGAAGAGCCACCACTGTGTCCTGAAAAAAAAAAAATGAGTAGAGAAATCACAGAAGAGGAAAGTAACAAACGCACACTGAATGTAAACCATAACAACACTGTTCTTTCTTCAGAATTATTTAGTCATAAACGCAGTCCGCTAACTCTATTTCAATTTAGTTCAATCTGGTTAGTAATGATAAACTATTGCAGATACTTTGAAAGTAAATTTTTAAAGTTTCTTCATTCAGCTAGTTTACAATATACATGTGGTGATAAGACTTAGATATTTGACACAAGCACAGGTTATTTCAATAATTTATAAATTTATGTAACAATATTTGTTATAAAAGGTCAGAGAAGAGAGAAGAAAATATGGGTTCGAACAGTAAGAGAAGAGTGAAGAAGGTGAGAAATAAGATTATCTCTGAATAATGAGCAGGGTTTATGTAGACAGAAGAGAGGTATCGGGGGGGACCTGGGTGGGGAACGCTCTATGTGAAGTAATGGAAACTGCAGTGAGCTAATTCCAGAAGAAGCAAAGGGATCTGCCTAATCAGATTGGTGTGCTCATGTTTACTGGTGAGAGGAAATATTATTGATAAAATATTAGATAATTTTAGGCTTTGGGTGAAAAATGATTTATTTTCTAAGGGAAGTAATCCCATGAAAACATTGCTTTGTGAAAACAAACCTACCCGCGTGGTTGCGGGTCCCCTAGGGAGTTAAGAGAGGAGACAGTATCAAAAGGACAGAGCAGTAATCCATACATAAGATAGTAAGGCTGGAACTTGTCTGCTGATGGAGGGATGGAGAAAGTGTGAATTAGAAATACCAACTATCCTATTCTTCAACTCCCAGAAGATGGCTGTATCTTCATACATGTGAATGTATTTATGTTTCCTTCTAGAGTCTCCCCACAGACCTGAGTGGAAGAGAAGCCCCCTTGGGGATTTTGCTGCTTGGTAATCCACTTCACAATACGTGATGCCACAGACAGGTCCTCTGAAGATGGGGCGGGCTGGACAGTAAGATAGGTAAGGAGCACGTAAGATGTCATCTCCACTTCTGCAGAGGGAGCCCGTGGTTGAGAATAGAGGGTCTTAGCTTCTTGAAGTTTCCCAGGACGTTGCCAGTGGATTGAATCCTCTTTGACATAGAAAAGGGTAGAATTTTTAGCTTAAGGGATGATTTCAAAATCTAATCCATAAGTGATGATAATAATTATAGTTCACCTAATAAATTGACATTTCATTTTAATGAAGTGAAAGCATTAAACAAAGTGAAATTATTAAATAGTCACTATCAAACAAATCCTTGTCAAGAAAGTAAAGTTCCAGAGAATAACATTGAGCTTTTGTGTCTACTACATGTGTGTGTGATATTAGAAGCTGGGACTGTATAGAGTCTATACTGTGTGGATTAATAAAATGATCCATGTTATCCAGAGACTTCAAGTCTTAGATCAATGATAATTATTCTGTCATTAAATTAAGGCAGCATGATAGGCATGAGCTCAGTAGAGGCATCCTTCCTTCTTTTGGTCACTGGTGGTTGTTAGAAGTAAACTTTGCAGTAGCAACTCTTACCTTCTTTCACAGCCTCTCTGTTTAATGATTCAAGCAACTCTCTTCGTTTGACCTTGTTTCCTGCTAGGGCAAAGGCATAGGCCAATAATGCTTTGGTGTAGACAAGACTTCCTTGGTCCTCTGAGGTGGAGCTCCAGGCCGTTTCAAGGCAGGATAGGGCACTGCGGACCACTGCGTGCTATAAAGAAGATGAAAGGCTATTGTAAAATAGCAGAACTAGGCAAATGAGCTATCCCCAGGCTAACTGCAGATTAAAAACCCTAATGTGTCTGTGTAACCTCACAGTTCTGACCAGAGAGGAGTTTCCTCTGCTGCTTCCAAAAGGATCTGGTCCTTTACATTCCATTGAAATAAAACAAAATTAAATACCATAAAAATCACAATTAATTTCCCTCAGGGATTCATCAGATCATAATTTTATTATTTACATGTGTGAAGGAGGTACAGGGGATGTGCTTGAACATACAGTGGCAGGCAGTGGCATCTCCAGCAAAGCAATGGTGATGTAGGCAGAGAGTGTCAACTCATCGTTCACCCCACCCTGTAAGGATCAGAGGCAGAGACTCAAACACTTCAATAGTCACAAGACACCATCTGCTAACACTTCCTTTTCACATCTTCACTAGATGGTTTCTTGTCTTGTGCTAGATTGTTGATTTTCTCCCCTTCCTCCTCTACCCTAAAATTCTTGAGTGTGTCCCAAATCACCTTCCCTCACTTTTTATAGTATGTTCGGCTTTGAGGTTTTTTTGAACACTATTTTCATTCAATAACAAACTACTAAGGCATTGCTAGATTTCAGGAGATTTAGAGTCCACCATTCCTCCTGAAATTTATGTCGCAATGACTGAAGGACTCAATTCAAACATCATTTCCTCCCATATATCACTATCTTCGGGACCAGAACAAAAATAGAGAAGGCATCACCTTAATGGCATTGTTCAGCAGTGATCCAGAGCCTTCGAAACAACCATCTGCCTTTTGTCTCCGTGAAAGCCAGGTAAGGGCATCCCTGATGTGTGAGTACTCCACAAAGATGTACGATTGGGCTTGAGCAAAGGACTTGAGCACAAATGCAGTGAGCCTGTCCAGCAAAACAGAGACACAGACATGAAGACCACCTCACTTTTACAGCTCGCTTTGCACACTGCCTCCAGACATTGCTCTTCACAATTCAGTGGAGAAGATTACTGGGAGGAATTGATGGGAAAACAGTATATAAGAGCGGAATATACTCTAGTCCAACAAACATCTCAATATCTTTTATTCTCTCTCAACTTTATTGGTTTCTCTGAGATGATGTTTTAAAAATTTTTTGTTGTGAAACATTTGTTGGAGTCTCTAAGCCCCCCCACCATGAAAGCTGCATTTCCAGAATGACTTTTCCTGATTTTACTGCATCACGGTCTCCTTCTGTCCTCCCCCTCCTCTCCTTTTTTAATGCACAGTGTGGGAGCTTCTTCCTCGGTCATTTTATAGAGTGAAGAGTGACATTTTCTGCTCTATATTTCCATTTAGAAGATCCTTATTTCACCATTTTCAGCTGTGTTATCACAGCACGTAAGCTTTCAGAGATGAAACCGTGAGATTACCCAACTGGAATGATACATACAGCATATGCATTATTTAAAGATTAACAATTTTCCACAAAAAACTCCAGATATTAGAGAGTAGCTGTTTCTAGAATCCTGAAATATCATGGATCTACAGAGAGCATAGGGAAAAAATAATCTTACCAAGTGTTTCCCTGACTGCTACCGTCATTGTCCCCAAAGGTGCTGTAGGAACCATCTCTGTGCTTATAATTCAATTGCCTTTGGTACCCTGAAGAGGAAGTTTTCATAGATTTATTGAAATGGCAAAGACACTGGAGGATTATTAAGCCTTTTTCTCAGTGCTGTTAGGAATCATAGGGTAACTAATATTTAGTTAAAATCTCCCCCAATCCCCAATCACAGGCTTGATGATAGTATTGAATTTTCTACTTGTATATTGGGACATTTTATTGAAAATCACAGCAATGACTATCAAATCTTAATGAAAGAGATTTTAGTTCACCAAAAATATTTAAGAGAGTATGGCTTTTCCTTCTGAGGTAATCTCTCACCACTGATGAGGTAGCTAGTGGCTTTGGCCTTGATCTTCTCTGTCAGCTGTCGTGTCTCATTGAGATAGTTTAGAACATAAATGTTAGGGACAAAAAGGACCATATTCTGCTCTCCACAACCATAGGGCATCTGGAGAAGGTTCTGAAGGTTTTGCACTACAGAGCCTAGTATATCACCTGTGGAATGAAAGTTGTAAAGAAATCAGATATGGTTTGTATTGGGCTAGGAAAATAGATTATCAGCTAACTGAGAGGTCAAATGGCCTATATAGGGAAGGACAAGAAGACTAAAAAAGGTGAAAAAAACAAGAAATAGGGAGAAAAACAAAAAGTGAGAAAATAAAGTAGATGGTTTAAGGATGGAGAAAGCAGGGAAGAAACTGAATGGTAGGTGATCTATCTTTTCTCGTGGGCCATATGTCTGGTAAAACTCAACCACAATCATTTTCAAATTGACTTGGAAGCACTACCACCTAGTAAATTGCTAGAAGACGAGGGCACAGAGAGGTGACCCTTTCTTTTTAGAATATATCAAGGCATAATATGTAGCACAACATCTATTCAAGCCCCTTTCCAACTGTAACATAGTGTAACCCTTAGTGCTTTCTCTCAATCCAATGCCTGCTGTCAGAGACTTCAGTAATGACGGAAGGCGAGGCCTATGCACTAGAATTACACAGCTAGACAGCTGCTTCCCTTGGGCTGAAAGACTCACCCAAAACTGAATATGTTGCCCTAGGAGATCCTTCAACCACATTTGAAGGAACATTCAGTGACACCTTTTCAGGTACTCCAGTATCTAATGGAAGAAGACAAACACATATAAAGGAGGGGAAATTATGAATCATGTTTCTCTACATCATCTAAATCCAAACTTTTATTTTCCTTGGTCATTATATAACTTTTTTTTTTTTTGAGACAGAGTCTCCCTCTGTCACCCAGGCCAAAGTGCAGTGGCGTGATTTCACTGCAACCTCTGCTTCCTGGGTTCGAACGATTCTTGTGCCTGAGTCACCTAAATATCTGGGATTACAGGCATGCACCACCACGCCTGACTAATTTCTGTATTTTTTGTAGGGACAGAGTTGGCCAGGCTGGTCTTGAACTTCTGATCTCAAGCGATTTGCCCGCCTCCATCTCCCAAATTGCTGAGATTACAGGTGTGAGCCACCATGCCTGGCTCGGTTATTATATAATTTCTTTGATACAGTCCAAGTTTCTCTTAAAGCTATGATTCATCTCTGTGAAGTTCATATTCATCACATACATTTGTGCTAAATTTCTATGGCTTTTCCTATAGGCATATACTTATGGTATACTTATTTCCTTCTCTTCATGACTACTGTTAATGCTTTCCAAGAATTACATTCATTCTATTGATTTGTATTCAGTGTATACTATGTACCAGGTTCTAAGTGCAATGATACCGAAACTTTCAAAACAAATTTCCTGGCCTCCTGGAGATTTCAGTTTTAGGGGAAGAGTAAGATAAAAAAAAAAACAAAAAACCAAGAGTATATTTAGTATGCTAGATGTTGATAAGTGCTATAGAGAAAATTAAAGCAGGGTAAGTGTTTCTATGGTGAGCTAGTAAAACAAGGCAGATCAGGAAGTGCAGGATGTAGGGAGGGGGCTCCCTATGGAAAAGCTCATTGATAGAAAGTCCTATGTGAGCAGAGACTCTAAGTAAGTCAAGGAGCCAGATTTATCCAAACCTGGAGGAAGACACTTCCCGGAAAAAGGAACAAAAAGTAAAAGGACTCCAGAGACTGAAGAATGCCGGATGTATTCCAGTAGGAAGAAGGAGGTCAGTGTGGCCGGCATGGGGTGAGCAAAGGAGAGGTTAGGAAGATGTGAAGTCATGGGGTAGCAAGGGTTTCTTTTTTAAAAAACTTTTTTATTATACTTTAAGTTCTAGGGTACATGTGCACAACATGCAGGTTTCTTACATATGTATACATGTGCCATGTTGGTGTGCTGTGCCCATTAACTTGTCATTTACATTAGGTATATCTCTTAATGCTATCCCTCCCCACTCCCCCCACCTCACGACAGGCCCCAGTGTGTGACGTTCCCTGCCCTGTGTACAAGTGTTCTCACTGTTCAATTCCCACCTATGAGTGAGAACATGTGGTGTTTGGTTTTCTGTCCTTGTGATAGTTTGCTGAGAATGATGGTTTCTAGCTGCATCCATGTCCCTACAAAGGACACAAACTCATCCTTTTTTATGAGTGCATAGTATTCCATGGTGTATATGTGACACATTTTCTTAATTCAGTCTGTCACTGATGGATATTTGGGTTGATTCCAAGTCTTTGCTATTGTGAATAGTGCTGCAATAAACATACGTATGCATGTGTCTTTATAGCAGCATGATTTATAATCCTTTGGGTATATACCCAGTAATGCAATGGCTGGATCAAGTGGTATTTCTTATTCTAGATCCTAGAGGAATCACCACACTGTCTTCCACAATGGTTGAACTAATTTACAGTCCCACAAACAGTGTAAATGTGTTCCTATTTCTCCACATCCTCTCCAGCACCTGTTGTTTTTTGACTTTTTAATGATCGCCATTCTAACTGGTGTGAGATGGTATCTCATTGTGGTTTTGATTTGCATTTCTCTGATGGCCAGTGATGATGAGCATTTTTTCATGTGTCTGTTGGCTGCATAAATGTCTTCTTTTGAAAAGTGTCTGTCCATATCCTTTGCCCACTTTTTGATGGGGTTGTTTTTTTCTTGTAAATTTGTTTGAGTTCTTTGTAGGTTCTGGATATTAGCCCTTTGTCAGATGAGTAGATTGCAAAAATTTTTTCCCATTCTGTAGGTTGCCTGTTCACTCTGGTGGTAGTTTGGTAGCTTCTTTTGCTGTGCAGAAGCTCTTTACTTTAATTGGATCCCATTTGTCAATTTTGGCTTTTGTTGTCATTACCTTTGGTGTTTTAGACATGAAGTCCTTGCCCATGCCTATGTCCTGAATGGTATTACCTAGGTTTTCTTCTTGGGTTTTTATGGTTTTAGGTCTAACATTTACGTCTCTAATCCATCTTGAATTAATTTTCGTATAAGATGTAAGGAAGGGATCCAATTTCAGCTTTCTACCTATGACTAGCCAGTTTTCCCAGCACCATTTATTAAATAGGGAATCCTTTCCGCATTTCTTGTTTTTGTCAGGTTTGTCAAAGATCAGATGGTTGTAGATGTGTGGTATTATTTCTGAGGGCTCTGTTCTGTTCCATTGGTCTATATCTCTGTTTTGGTACCAGTACCATGCTGTTTTGATTACTGTAGCCTTGTAGTATAGTTTGAAGTCAGGTAGCATGATGCCTCCAGCTTTGTTCTTTTGGCTTAGGATTGTCTTGGCAATGCAGGCTCTTTTTTGGTTCCATATGAACTTTAAAGTAGTTTTTTCCAATTCTGTGAAGAAAGTCATTGGTAGCTTGATGGGGATGGCATTGAATCTATAAATTACCTTGGGCAGTATGGCCATTTTCACGATATTGATTCTTCCTATCCATGAGCATGACATGTTCTTCCATTTGTTTGTGTCCTCTTATTTCATTAAGCAGTGTTTTGTAGTTCTCCTTGAAGAGGTCCTTCACATCCCTTGCAAGTTGGATTCCGAGGTATTTTATTCTCTTTGAAGCAATTGTGAATGGGAGTTCACTCATGATTTGGCTCTCTGTTTTTCTGTTATTGGTGTATAAGAATGCTTGTGATTTTTGCACATTGATTTTGTATCCTGAGACTTTGCTGAAGTTGCTTATGAGCTTAAGGAGATTTTGGGCTGAGATGATGGGGTTTTCTAAATATACAATCATGTCATCTGAAAACAGGGACAATTTGACTTCTTTTCCTAATTGAATACCCTTTATTTATTTCTCCTGCCTGATTGCCCTGGCCAGAACTTCCAACACTATGTTGAATAGGAGTGGTGAGAGAGGGTATCCCTATCTTGTGCCAGTTTTCAAAGGGAATGCTTCCAGTTTTTGCCTATTCAGTATGATATTGGCTGTGGATTTGTCATAGATCTTATTATTTTGAGATACGTTCCATCAATACCGAATTTACTGAGAGTTTTTAGCATGAAGGACTGTTGAATTTTGTCAAAGGCTTTTTCTGCATCTATTGCGATAATCATGTGGTTTTTGTCTTTGGTTCTGTTTATATGCTGGATTATGTTTATTGATTTGCATATGTTGAACCAGCCTTGCATGCCAGGGATGAAGCCCACTTGATCATGGTGGATAAACTTTTTGATGTGCTGCCGGATTTGGTTTGCCAGTATTTTATTGAGGATTTTTGCACCGATGTTCATCAAGGATATTGGTCTGAAATTCTCTTTTTTTGTTGTGTCTCTGCCAGGCTTTGGTATCATGATGATGTCGGCCTCATAAAATGAGTTAGGGAGTGTTCCCTCCTTTTCTATTGATTGGAATAGTTTCAGAAAGAATGGTACCAGCTCCTCCTTGTACCTCTGGTAGAATTCAGTTGTGAATCCGTCTGGTCCTGGACTTTTTTTTGATTGGTAGGCTATTAATTATTGCCTCAATTTCAGAGCCTGCTATTGGTCTATTCAGGGATTCAACTTCTTTCTGGTTTAGTCTTGGGAGAGCGTATGTGTCCAGGAATTTATCCATTTCTTCTAGGTTTTCTAGTTCATTTGTGTAGAGGTGTTTATAGTATCCTCTGATGATAGTTTGTATTTCTGTGAGATTGGTGGTGATATCCCCTTTATCATTTTTTATTGTGTCTATTTGATTCTTCTCTCTTTTCTTCTTTATTAGTCTTGCTAGCAGTCTATCAACTTTGTTGATCTTTTCAAAAAACCAGCTCCTGGATTCATTGATTTTTTGAAGGGTTTTTTGCATCTCTATCTCCTTCAGTTCTGCTCTGATCTTAGTTATTTCTTGACTTTTGCTAGCTTTTAAATGTGTTTGCTCTTGCTTTTCTAGTTCTTTTAATTGTGATGTTAGGGTGTCAATTTTAGATCCTTCCTGCTTTCTCTTGTGGGCAGTTAGTGCTATAAATTTCCCTCTACACACTGCTTTAAATGTGTCCCAGAGATTCTGGTATGTTGTATCTTTGTTCTCAATGGTTTCAAAGAACATCTTTATTTCTGCCTTCATTTTGTTATGTACCCAGCAGTCATTCAGGAGCAGATTGTTCAGTTTCCATGTAGTTGAGCAGTTTTGAGTGAGTTTCTTAATCCCGAGTTCTAGTTTGATTGCACTGTGGTCTGAGAGAAAGTTTGTTATAATTTCTGTTCTTTTACATTTGCTGAGGAGTGCTTTACTTCCAACTATTTGGTCAATTTTGGAATATGTGCACTGTGGTGCTGAGAAGAATGTATATTCTGTTGATTTGAGGTGGAGAGTTCTGTAGATATCTATTAGGTCCACTTGGTGCAGAGCTGAGTTCTAATTGCATTAAAAGTTTACACTTTAACTTTGGGGGGATATGGGAGATTCCTGAAAGGGTTAGAGAAGACAAGATACACTATCTGACACATGCTTTAAAGGATCCCTCTCGCTGAAGGGGAACAAGAAAAGATGATCAGGAGACCAGTTAGAAAGCTATTGAGAGCCTGCAAGAGAAAGGACTAGAATCGTAGAGATGGAGAGAAGTGGGTAGATTCCGGATATAATTTGAAGGTGAAATTGACTAGATTTGTGCATGGATTGGGTAGGGAGTATAAGGGAAAGAATGTAGTAAAGAAGAACTCCAAAGTGTTTCTCTCCCAGCAAGTAGAAGAACAGATTTTTCATCATCTGAGATGAAGGAAATTGAAGGAGGAGCAGGTTTGTGAGGAAGAGCTGATTCTCAGTTTTAAACTTGCTAATTTTGATATGCCTATGAGACCTACAAGCCTGTAAGCGGAGAGGAGTGGGCAGTTGAACACATAAGTTTGAGTTCAGGAAAAAGGTGTGGATCCAAGTTGTATACTTTTGGACACAAGTACATAGTTGTTATTAAAGCCATTGACTAGATGATTTTATCAAGGGATCTTCATATAGAGAGGAGAGATCTGCAGACTAAGCATTATCGTCAAGATGATTATAGATGGCACCGAGTTGCATTTTTAATGATAATTTAAATAAACTTAAAAAAGTGTTAGCTTTTCCCTCTCTCTTTCAATATAGTGGTAATTTTTATATTGTTATATTAATGATATTAGTAAAATGTTGGTTTTCTATACAAGTTAGTGACCTGGAGTTCCTCTTAAAATAACTTGTTTAAGTAAAAACCTGAGTGCATTTAAACTGTTAATTGAATGGTAAATCATACTAGCGTCACACAGATATTTCAATATTTTGAACACGGTTTAGAAAGACATTTGAGAAACAGATGTATCAGAAAGAATACTGTCCTGACGTCAACAGCCTCAGTCCTTATTATTAGGCAAAAGCTTTTAAGCTTTTAATCAAGACTTTTATTTCTCTATGCCCATTTCTTTATTCTTAAAATACAATAATAATACTTTAAACTGAAAAGTACTTTCTATTTATTTCCCTAAGAAAGTTGGGGCTCATTCCAAGTGGTTTTCATTAGGACAATGTTTTTCATCAAATGTACTTAGATTTTGAGGAGGGTAAGAGTTTCTCTCTCTCTCTCTCTCTTAGAGAAAAGCATGCCTCCAAAAGACATTCCACAGCTGTATACTCTGGCAAGTCACTTAACATGAAATTTTTCTCTATTTATTACACTTACCTGATGCACACAGCAGCGTGTTGAAAGTTTCCTCCTTTGCTATTCCTTCAGGCTTTATATTGACAAAAAATAAAAAAAAAAGTAAAGCAATACTGAATGTATAAAAGAAAAATTAAACACTTGAAAGCAAAGGAGAAAATGCTGGTGAAAAATTGGATTGCAGATCTATCCACATTCTTGGGAATTAAATGTCACTGTCAGATGCATATTAGATAACACTGTATGAAATAATAAGGGCTCTGAGACTCACAGAGAGTAAACTCACATACCTCAACTAGTAAGGGCTTGACTACAGTGTCCTTCTGCACAAGTGGTGGGACATCAGTCAACTCATTGTTACACGCTTCCTGAGAATGCATGGCTTCTGCAGTAGCTGTGAAATTCACCTTTCCTGGGGAACAAAGTTCTTAAGAGTTAAATGGTGATTTTAATTGAACGGTTTCTTCTTTTTCAGTTTCCCCAGTGTATCTAGTGGTTGTCTTCCTCTTGATTAGTATTAAAGGAGGAGAAAAAGTATGTATTGGGGTCAGTGCAGAAAAACAATCATCTGAGCACACGAAGTGGAATTTGCTAATAGCGTTACTACTCACCCAGTGACTTTGGAGTCACAGTCCAGGACACGGTTTTCCGCCCATTTCTACAGACACAGTGAGATTCTTCATTCTTCTCTGTTGGGACAGCCAGGAAAGTGGAAGAGACTTCTAGCTGCACAATGACCTGTCCCCCCACACCCAAGCACAAGTTTATGAAGGGACGCAGAACAGGATGAATACTGGGGAATATGCTGTGTGCATCAGGTAAGTGGACTGAGGGACAACGTCCGTCCGTCTGGAGGCGCTGAGAAGCTATGCAAACATGACCAGCTGTATCAGACACTTTGTAGTTTAGGTGTTTGAAACAAGAAAATGGAAAAACTGACAGGAATTAGGATAAATGTTTAGGATTTAGCCTTGTGCCAACAGAAGAAAGAGGTGTTTAGTGAAAAACATGAAGCAACCAGGTGGACATAATGTCTGAATTTAGGAATACACAGATGTAGGAGCCTGAATGAATATAACCTTACCACCTTGGACCTGTCAGGTACCTTTTCTTTTAGTACCAGGTCTGTTCCAAAATTAGGTTATGTCATATGCAGTTCTGATTTCCTGGGTTACCTAGGAGACCTGGTAATGAATGGTGACTATCTTCTATTCTCATTCACTTCCAGAGAAGTGCCCTTACCCGAATGCAAATGGACAAGTAGTTAAACACAGTGGCTTTGAGTGTGAAGGCTTCTCCTCGCACCACAGAATAAGGGAGGGTGAGTTCCAGGAAGAAAGGCTGGAAGGCTTGAAGAGACACGACAGGAGAGAGGCCAAACCCTGTGGTTCCAGACAAGCAGAATGCGCTGGCCCTCCACTCCGTGATGGTGTCAGGGACCTGCATCACCAGGTCTCTTACACCTGATGAGCTAGTGAAGGAGCAGAGAAGAGGAGTGTGAGCAAATCTCTCTCTCTCTCTCTCTCTTTTTTTTTTTTTTAACACAAAGCATGGGTGATCCTAGAACATGATAACTCAGTAACCTAGTGTGGTAAATGCTAAACTTGATCTAAGGGTTGGTGTTCCTGGTAAAGTCTTAAAGTTTTTTTTGTCCCTACCTCCCTTAGTCCCTCCTTTCCTCCCTCCCTTTCTTTCTTCCTTTTTTCTTTCATTCTTTCCTTCCTTTTGTTGTTTCTTCCAATCTCCCTCCCCTCCCCTTCCCTTTCCTTTATTTAAGAGGGCTGGTAGCATCCTACTTTCTATTATTTATCTATAGACCAAATTAGAAAAAAAATTAGCATTGTTTAATTATGAAATAAATGAACTATCAACCTAAATATTTACCAGCAAAGAGCAGAACAGAACTAAAAGGATCAGGAATCCAGGATAAAGTCAGTCATACAGCAGGATTCAAACCCTTTCCTAAACTAAATTCCAGGCAACACACAACTTACTCGACTACTACCAAATCCCAGATCCAGGTCTCAGGGAAGTACTTCCGGACTATCTCTTCCACTTGCAATATCTGAGGTTCTTCTTCGACCATTGGGCACATTATTTCTCCTAGGGGTAAGCCTCGCAGACCTGCTCCTGGAAGACAACACACAGGCCTCAGTGTGAACCTCATTTTTTATAATCAATTTCTTATTGCTGCCTTATTTCTCAAGTGGAATAAGGTCATATGCTCAGGGAATGTTTATTATTGGAACAATTTAATCTATCAGCTTGTTATTTTGTTCACTTTCCCATAGAAAAGCTAATCCTATTTTTTCTTCAAACAGAATCTAGAGCTAAATATATTTTTCTTTATAAATAAAAACAAATGACCTGTACATGTACCTCCTGAATCTAAAATAAAAGTTGATTAAAAAAAAACAAATGTAGCTCTCTCTAGGATGATTATTCAACTGGTGAAGGGAAGGATAAAGAGTAATTTAATACATCAAATACGCTTTTACACTGAAATTGTGTTCATATGTCTTCTGTTTGCAGTGAGAATCAAACAAGAGGAATGGATATTAGTTAAGCAAGATGATTTCAGGAATGATTTTTTGTTTGTTTGTTTCAACATTGAATTAATATGGAGATATAAACAATAAGCAAAAGGATTCAGTGGAGTATGTGGTATAGACAATGGGGAGTCAGGAATGAAAAGACAATCAACTTTAGTTAGGCTGGAAAAGACTTAACCAAAGCGGAACCTAAGATGATCATTCATGGATGGGAGGCGGAGGAGAATGGGGAGGCATTCCCGGGAAACGACTGTGCAAACATATACGCCAAGGTGGAAGGGTGCTTCACAGGGATAATAAAAATTTACCCTCTAGAGTAGAATGGCTATTTTCAGGATGTGTTTCCCAAAATTATGTAAACAGAAAGTGTAATATATAATAAAACATCATGAAGGCTAAGACAAATAAATAAGATCTGTTAAGGCGGGAGTTAGTTAGCTTGATAAAAAAGAAATTGATATTACAGAGATCAGAAGCTACACATATATATAAGATATATATCATCTTAATATATTGTTAATATTATCTTAAATATCTTTATTATAATAGTATTCTATAATATATCTTCTGATCTCTGGGGCATCACTTTCTTAAGATAATTATATATGTGTGTAATGTGTGTAATTATAAATACATATATGATATATATAAAATAATAGATGTGCTCTTTTAAAACCTTAAATGCAATAATCTTATGAACTCTGGAAGTAGTGACTATGTTTGAGAAATAAGTGACTTGAGAAAAGCAGTGTTTAAGGGAATGTGGGATAGAGGGAGGTAAAGAAAAGCTGGAGGCAAGGAAGGTAAATTAGAATGGTTTTTCAGTAATCTAGCTTTGAAATAATGACAGACAAAGTGATGTAACTGAAAATGAGAAGGAAAAAATGGATAAGCAACAAATACCAAAAGAAAAATTTGCATAGAATATTATAGAATATTTGGGGTCAGAGTGTAATGATGTACTGTGAGTTTTCAGGTTTTCTGAATCATACCTTTGTTTCCATTGATCTGTTTTCTCTTAGGGTTAAAAAGAAAATACACACTTAGTGAAATGAAAGTGAATTAATCATGCTTTTCGGTTTCTTTTTTTTAAACAAACATGCCATTAAAGGAATCATGATTTTTTTTTCCCTTTTACAATCACAATACCTCAGTGAGTTTGGTGTTGTCATTCTGACTTCAGATTTAAAGAAATTGAGCCTCTGAAAGGTTAAGTGAGTCTGCAAATTTCCAAAGTCACAGAGTCATAGCAGAGAGGAGTGTGATGAAAAATTGTCCCTTTGTTCTTAAAACAGTGTTCTTTTTTCACTATACAGGATTTTTTTTTTTTTTTCTGGGGAGGAAATATCCTTAATGACTCCTTTGTTTCCAACTAGAATGTTACTCCTTGCCTTCCCAGACAATGCATCTGCTGTATTAAAATGTGTTTATTCCTTTTTTTTTTTTAAACACTTTTTACTGCCATCCTCATTTTTTATTACAAAGTAAATTGGGTAGACATTCAAGCACGCAGAGAAAATTTTCTCTATGTCTGATGGCAGTAGAAAAGAATTTTGAGTTAGGCCCTTTTCAACTTTTCCTCATTTCCAGGTATACTTGAAACACACAAAGGGACTATGCAGAGGTAGTGTATCTGCCAAAAGTTGCATTACTCTCTTTTTGCTCAATATTACATAAATCACTTCACTTTCCATAAGAACATATGACAGAGACAGTTAATATGCACATGAGCCTTCCCATTTCTCAGCCTCTTTTGCATTTAGGGCAGGAACATGGGCGGAAGTGATGTAAACCATTCCTACTCCTGGCTTTAAGAGTCACATGCAACCTGCTTCCCCATAGGTATGACCCTGAAAGCCACGTTGGCGATGGCAGAGTCACCAGAGGAAGGTAGACTGGTTCTCTCTGACTCACTGTTTGGCACGGAGCTGTTCTGGAGAGCGTCTGAACTCACAAGTAGATTTTGTATGAGCAAAAACCAAACTATTATATGCTTACCCACTGAGATGTGGGAGTTTGTTTGTTACTACCATTTAATCTAATTCTGACTAATTCAGGTATCGAATCCACCATGGATAAGGAAGATCTAAAATGGCAAGACTATTAAAAGCAAAAACAAAAAGGTAGTTGATTTTGATGTCAAAGAGAAAATAACAATAATTGCTTAAAAATCCTCTATTTGAGGAAAAAATATTATTTGGGGCTAACTTACCAAGAAGTTGCTGCAGTCTCAAGATCCAATACTTAGAAAAATAGCTTTTCACCTTAAACCAACCCAATAAAGCACAATTTTTCTTCTATTTTGTCAGACAAATAAATCGCACCCTTACCTCCTATTATGCTGGCACGCAATCTTCGTGGTAGACACAAAGGTGGCTTATGGATTTTTGAGTTGGTAAAAATATCTAATCCTATGGCCTGAAAAAAATTAATTGTTAAAGTATAGTGGCAATCCAATATTGAGACTCTAAGTAATTTCTTGAATTTGTATTGTACTTTCACTATTATGTTACATATAGCTCATAGGCTCATCATGAAAATTACACATAATAAGGACAGCTATTTATAAATACAAAAACAGAGTCATAGAAGGTCAAGTTCATTAAGCTATTGAGTGAACAGGAGTGGGAATTCAAACCTGTTTCTGATTCTTATTTTTAAATATTTTCTGGTATACTCTAATGCTCCTTAATTTTTTTTTGCATCCTTAAAACGGAGTATTTTAGACTTCTTTTTCTGCATGAAACAAATATCCATGTCTATGTATGCATATAGAGAGCTCTCCTTATGGCTTTATTGCAGAGAGAATTTTTTTGCTTATTTCTTGTCATTTTAAATGGAAGGTTTGCATATTGGAGGTTGTTCTTTACAATCTTAGTAAACTCTGTTTTGTTTATGTTTTACCAGAAGATATGGCTTTTCCTGAATATCTATGCTTAACTCATTTCTGTTGTCCTTTCCTCTTTTTTTTATCAGTTTCTTTTAATTGTCTCAAATGTCTGCATCTAAAACCCACATTCAGATGCCCACAGTTGTCTACAGTCCACCTGTTTCCGTCTTCCCGCTTCTTCAATGTTAGTCACAGATAAATATTATTTGCTGTTTTATCTCAGAGTATTTGGGAAACTGTGGGACACTTGAGCACACTTGTCAATGGGGGTTGCGTACGCAACAGAAAGAAATAAACCAGAAATAAATGTTTAGAGATTAAACAACTAGTTAATAAACCAAGAAGTATTCTTTTCATCCTTCTACCATCTGATTTATGATTCCAGAAGGTCCAGAAGAGAGAGATTTAAATGGCTTTCAGCTAAGCTGTAGGCCTCTATCAGATGAATGACATATTTTCCTGATGGTATGATGAAAGTTTTTAGTGCTTTTTGATAGTGATAAGATTTAATTTCACATCCTGAATAATTCTGCTCAGTTAATACTAAATAATTACATTTTTAAGACATCTTGACATTTCTAATACAAGTTTTGTTAATCTTTTCTTAATGAAAGACAACTTTAAGTTTTCCTGGAATTTTATTGCCTTGTGAGGACTAAAGTTTTGCACTTTATGTATTCAATCCTGTATTCATTCAACAAGCTTTTTTTGTTTTTTGTTTTTTTCTGAGACGGACTTTCGCTCTGTCGCCCAGGCTGGAGTGCAGTGTTGCAATCTCGGCTCACTGCAAGCTCCGCCTCCCAGGTTCACGCCATTCTCCTGCCTCAGTCTCCCAAGTACCTGGGACTACAGGCGCCCACCATTGCACCCGGATAATTTTCTTTTGTATTTTTAGTGGAGACGGAGTTTCACCGTGTTAGCCAGGATGGTCTCGATCTCCTGACCTCGTGATCTGCCTGCCTCGGCCTCCCAAAGGATTACAGGTGTGAGCCACAGCGCCTGGACTCATTCAGCCAGTGTTTATTGTGCAAATGACTGAGATGGTGGCCACCAACAAGGTGCTCACCTTTTCGAGAGTGTCAGACACATTGTGGAAAATATTTTGTTTTGGTTTCCTCACATATTGGAATGCCCAAGAGTCACTGAGAGGGGAATATGATGGTGGTAAGCAGCTTTGGGATCCATTTGGTTAAGGATTGGGGCCTAAAAGTAAACCACTTGCTGTTTAAGGTGGTAGAGAAATTCATGTGTGAACATCTGTATGTCCACAAAGTTCTCTGTCTCTGAGATTTCAATATTTTTCTGTTAGTTATCATTCTGTTAGAGGGAGGGGAGAAAAGATCCTAGAGCTTAGAAGTGCATTGTTTCTCCATCTAAACAGAGACGTAGAAATCAATTTTTGTTATGCTTTAGGAAAAAAAAATTACCATGAAGGTACTGTAAATGTCATCGCCCTCTAGGACTTGCTTTGGTGTGGAAGTGATTCCTCTGTGACTTGTGTCTTTTGCAGTGTTGCACTTTTCATCATATTCATCCGCAGGACCTCCAACTCTAAAGGTAAATGGACTCTTCACTGGTAGCAAGTTATAGACCTGCAACATTGAGAGAACAAAGAAAATCTCTTTCTTTTAAACAAATTTTAAAATGTGATAATGTCCCACAGGCGATTTAAAAGATTTTGGTGTTTATTCAACATGCCCATGCTTACATTATGAAAAGCAACACAGAGAATCATGGAGTGATACCAAAGGTCATGGATTCTAATTCTTTTGTTGTGCAAAAGAAAGTAATATATAGAGTGATGAAACGAATTGATCAAAATCTCAAAATTCATTTTGGTTGAGTAAAAATAAAACAGTCTCTATTTCCCAGAAAAAAAAAATGCCTACTTGTAAAAGAAAGTAGAAAATATGGACGTCAGAGCCACGTAATGAAAAAATAAAAACCACTCACAGCCCTCTCACCTAAAATAATCCCCGTAAATACTTGATTCATTTCCTTTTTTCATTTCATATGATTAAGGCTGTATCGAGTTTTCTTTTTAGTCTACCATATTAGGACCAAGTTTAGCTTAAGAAAAATCCAAGTGCAGGGACAACTGAGAAATAATTCAATTCCACTTTGGTTTTGCCCAGAGCCTAGTGTAAGGCCACCTGCTCAGCTATATGGTGTTCAGGCCATTAAACACACCTGCAGACCTTCTAATGTGGCTTCTGTCACTTGTCGTCTTGCTACTGTAATAACTTAGTAACTGTTCTTGTGCTTTCATTCTTGCTCCCAGACTCTTAGCAGCAAATATGATCTTTTTAGTAGATTCATCTCAATTGTCCACTCTCCTGTGTAAATCTCCTCATGGATTTACCATTGCATTTACTATCAACTCCAAACTCCACACCAAGTAAACAGAGCCTGCCATGATCTTCCTAGTTTTTCATCCTACCTGCAGCCTCTATCATCCTCCCCTCTCACTGTTACATATTAGGTGATTACCTTTTCCTTTTCAGTACACTCCGAATTCATTCTGACTCAAAATCTTTGGCATGCAGCTTCCATTTTTTGTAAACTTGCTCTGTCCTCTCCACTATTCTCCAATGTAAAAATTTCAAAATTACTCAACTATTTCAAAACTTTCTCAGCACCTTTATTCTTGATGTCAATACTCTGTTTACTCTTTTCATAGTATTTATAAAAATCTGGAATTATATATTTATATGTTTTTGTTGCTTGCTTATTTGTTTTTATATCTCACAAGGTTATAAATCAAAATTGTAAAAGACCAAATCTGGATTGTCCATCATTAATAATCCTGGTCTCAAAACAAAGTCCATCTTATAGTCAAGATGCAGTAAATATTTCTTAAATAAATAAGTGAACCATGAAGCCAATAAAATATAGGGCTATTCTGAAATTGCTTCATTGCAAGAGACATTTTTAAAGACAACATTGAACGGAAACTCTCTTTTGTCCACACTTAAAACCAGGGAGTGAGTGTCTGGATTTTAAGAAAAGCATAAAATTTTTGCATAATTTCTTGAAATTATATTAGTGGTGGGTTAGGAAGTGGATTTAAAAGAAAAGAAATTAGAATCGAATTCCTCCTTTAAAATGCATTGTTTTTATCATCAATTTCTTATTATTGCCTTATTTCTCAAGTGGAATAGGTCATATGCTCAGGGAATGTTTATTATTGGAACAATTTAACCTACCAGTTTGTTATTTTGTTCACTTTCCTGTAGAAACGCTAACCCTATTTTTAATATATCCTAGTTGTGTTTTCTTCATCATAATATTAAATTAATAATACCCTTCTCAAATAATTATTATTTATTTACTCACTCATTTAAAATGTTTCAATCTTCTATTGTACATAAGATTCTGTGCTAGGCAAGATGATAGAGTCAAGACCTATCAGTATGTGTCTTCAAGAGACCCATCTCATGTGCAAAGACACACATAGGCTAAAAATAAAGGAGTGGTGGAAAATTTACCAAACAAAGAGAAAACAGAAAAAAGCAGAGGTCATAATCCTAGTTTCTAATAAAACAAACTTTAAACCAACAAAGATGAAAAAAGACAAGGGCATTACATAATGGTAAAGGGTTCAATTCAACAAGAAGAGCTAACTACCTAAATATATATGCACCCAATACAGGAGCACCTAGTTTCATAAAGCAAGTTCTTAGAGAATTACAAAGAGACTTAGACTCCCACACAATAATATGGGAGAGTTTAACACTCCACTGACAATATTAGACAGATCATCAAGACAGAAAATTAACAAAGATATTCAGGACCTGAACTCAGCTCTGGATCAAGTGGACCTGATAGATATCTACAGAACCCTCCATCAAAAAACTTCTTCGTTTCTGCCTTAATTTCATTATTTACCCAGGAGTCATTCAGGAGCAGATTATTCAATTTGCATGTAATTGTGTGGTTTTGAGTGAGTTTCTTAATCTTGAGTTCTAATTTGATTGCGCTGTGGTCTGAGAGACTGTTTGTTATTATGTCAGTTCTTTTGCATTTGCTGAGGAAGGTTTTACTTCCAATTACGTGATCGATTTTAGAGTAAGTGCTATGTGGTGATGAGAAGAACTGAAATCATAACAGTCTTTCACCATCTCACACCAGTCAGAATGGTGATTATTAAAAAGGCAAGAAACAACAGATGGGGGTGAGGTTGGAGAGAAAAAGGCACACTTTTACAAAGTTGGTGGGAATGCAAATTAGTTCAACCACTGTGGAAGACAGTGTGGCGATTCCTCAAAGATCTAGAAGCAGAAATACCATTTGATCCAGCAATCTCATTACTGGGTATATACCCAAAGGAATAGAAATCATTCTATTATAAATGTTCATTGCAGCACTATTCACAATAGCAAAGACATGGAATCAACCTAAATGCCCATCAATGATCGACTGGATAAAGAAAATGAGGTACATATACACCATGGAATACTCTGCAGTCATAAAAAATGAGATCATGTTCTTTGCAGGGACATGGATGGAGCTGGAAGCCGTTATCCTCAGCAAACTAACGCTGGAACGGAAAATCAAACACTGAATGTTCTCACTTATAAGTGGGAGCTGAATGCTGAGAACACATTAATACATGGCATGGAACAACCCACATTGGGGCCTGTTGGGGTAGGAGCAGGGGGAGGGACAGCATCAAGAAGAATAGCTAATGGATGCTGGGCTTAATACCTATGTATTATCTTTGTTCACTGATGACATGATCCTATATCTAGAAAACCCCTAGATAGGTGATGGGTTGATCTGTGCAGCAAATCACCATGGCAAATGTTTACCTATGTGACAAACCTGTACATCTGGCACATGTACCCCAGAACTTAAAATAAAAGTTAAAAAAAAAGATTCTGTGCCAGGCATAGCACAGATTGTTTTGGCAAGCAAGATTGCTCCCTCAGTGAGAATATAACAGAGAATACAATGAGATAAAGTCTGTAAAGTACTTTATGCAATTTCTGCTTGTTGTGGAACTACATCATGCCTCTTACTCTGAAGAACTTGTTTTTTGCAAACATTTTTGGAACTTTAACTTCCAAAAATGATCTTATCATGTGAGCATTTCATGATCTCCAAGGCTGGAATGGGACTCACAGATTGAGGTGAGAGCTCAGCTTCCGGCTTCATGAGCAGCACACTCTGGTCTACAGCACGGAGGGCACAGAGGGAGAGGGGCGTGGCTGTCACTTTCAGGTGGGTGTTTGAGGCTGGCAGGCTCTGAGCTGAGGAGAATCTCAAAGTTACCTGTAAAGAGGATATGATTAAAGCAGACACTTTTATAATTATTACAGTAACCAGCCTTCCTTCTACTCCAGGCTAAGGGTAGTCTTTTCTATACTTCCTTTCTCTTTATTCATCTTAGAGCAGGATTAAGAGATGAACAGCCTAGGAACTACCAATTCAGTGTCTCTGGAACAACCTGGAAATGTGATGTCAGTTAACTCAGGTTTTCTATTCCTTACATAACTGGTGAAATATCAATTGACTTTAATCATATAGAAATAAAACGCTGCATTGAACTGAAAACACACGTACAAGAAAGATGCATACCTTGCTATTACTGACCTATCTCTGTGCAGTGTTCTTGTGATGACTGTGTGTCATTTGCATGGTGATGTGAAAAATCACATTTCACCCCTAGGACCAGTCAACAGAAGTCTCCTCCAGTTGGCAGTCTCAGTCATCTGAAATTCTAAAGCAGTGTGGGACTGCGCATCATGATTGGGGATTTATTGGTCCATTTAATAAAATAAATATCTAATATACAGCCTAAGAGTTCATTGGTTCAGGCAATTTAAACAATGGTGAATAAAGGACAACAGGAAATTGTGCAGAATCTTCCCAAAGATTTGATTCTACTCTGGCCAAAAAAATTAATTGGTAAGTAAATCTATTAGTTCCTTCTGTTGATATAGACATTTCTTGAGTAGAATCTGAGTTATACAGTAGTAGCATCAGGTAACTTCCTCGACTCTTGGACTGAAAACTGATTTGTATTGGAATGAAATATCAATATGTTTAGCTAAATAACATCTGACTTATGTTGCTAAATTTCACTATGACAATCCAGCTTTGTGGTCTACTGAATTAATACAGCAGTTTGGAATCACTTATCAGAAGACATATATGAAAAAAATCAGTGACTGTTTATCTTCAAGATGCAGTAGTATTCATCTTTCTAATTCAATATACTATGAAAACATTGCTTATGGAGAATCTCTTTGAAATATATTTGTTATTTTTAGAAAATTTAAGTTCATTAAAATATGTTAGTGACTGTCCATGTCAAAAGAACAAGTAATTTGGGATTATAATAAACTAAAAACACTATTAACAAGAAGTGGACATGTTAGAAAATAGAAAATGTTTTACTGATATGAAATGTAACTTTAAGGCATATTTCAAAGCAATCTGTACCTCATATATTATTACCAATGTTATTCTTAAGGAATAATTATATCCAGTTGAGTATAACAAATGATTCCAACTATTACATAATATTTAATGTGTACACTAAATCTGTTGTTTTTAAGTGAAGAAATAAGTATATGAAGTTTGAACCCTACAACTTAAAGTATAATAATAATAAATAAATTAAAAAAAAATTTCTAGTAATCAAAAAAAAAGAAAAAGAAAACTATTTTTCTCTGTTTCAGCAAAGATTGAAAAAAATTTTAAATGTATCATTTTGCAAGGATGCATGTCTGACTTGGGATCTTTCCTCACATCCTCAGTGTACTATTTATTTGCTCACCATCCCGCCAAGATGTCTCATTTTTAGGGTGCTTAATTTGTAATTTTAATAGATCTACTGTTTTTCTAATTTTTGTGGTAGTCAACTTTCTTCTGAATCTTCTTATGAATCTTTGTTCATGTTATTTTTTACAGCGGATCTTCAGTTCCAATCAATGATGATTTAAAAGGTATTTAACATGAAGTGATTGATTATAATGTCCATGGGCTTTTGCTTCTATGGTGAAGTTGTATACTGTTGCACAGGGACTGTCACAGGTTTTGCAAAATCAGAAGTGTTTTTCAGACTGGAGTCCAGGGAGAAAGTCACTTTTCTGCCAATTCTGTTTTATAATACTTCTCTCATTTCCAGAGTGTGAAGAGGATACTGACCCACCCAAAAGAGACCCCACAGAGAGAATGAATAAGATGTGCTGAAAGCCGGAGCATAACTTGGCCATTCCGAGATTTAACAACCAACTAACTACCCATCATTAACAGTAAAGGTACTGAAGCATGAAGGAGTCTCTTCCCAGTGGGTATGAAACACACAGAAATGCAAATAGAACAGACACTATGCTTCTTGGACACATCATCCAGGTTTAATAGCACTCTTTAGTAAGGTGGAATTAAAGGTTTACATCAGAATCCACTGTGTATTTTTCTTATTTCACTGTATATTTAAAACAAGATAACCTAAATATAGGTCTCAGGGCAGAAATGTTCACTTGCTATAAACACATTTTGTTGTAATCTCCACAAAGCCCATGTTAAAAAAAAAAAAAAAAAATTCCTTCCAGGTTTATTTGAAAACAGGCATTTGAAGTAGGCAGCTCTTATCTGATTGCTAACGTTAGGATTATGCTGCCAGAGTAGTGAAAATCAGATAAACAGCACCAAATTCTGTTGGAATAAAGCATACTCGTATCTCAGTGAGCTTCACATGGCAGCTCTGCATTCCTTAAATAAAAAATATGCCATTTGAACCTATGTTAAATTTTTGTGCTACCATTATTTTTAAAGTGTCCAGGCTGTTTCTCATCTGTTCTATATTATCAAGCTCAGTTTAAACTCATGACAACTTACTGGTGTCTGTAGCGGTACATGGAAGTGTGCCAGTCTCTGATGGGGTACAATTGGCACAGCCTTATGAGGCATCATTTTTAATCGAAAATATTAGCAACAAAAGATTTTAAAATTAAAACTATTAAAGGTTTATAGATGACTTGATTTTAAAATTCATATGAATTTTATAACAAAACAAGAGACTTTTTAAAAACTGTGTTTATGATTGCCTATTTTGGATGTCAGCACTAGACCTCTCAGTGTGACATCACTCTCCGCCTTTAGAAGTAGTTGGGAGAAATGTTTTAGGAGCACCGTATGGCTATCTTCCTTATTACCTTCTTTTCCACACATCACCATGGGAGAAGAATAAAAGGACTAGTCTTAAACAAAACAACCCACCTTGTTGGCAAAACAATTTTCAATCTCAAGCTTGTCGGCGTCTGCAACAATTTCTCCATTAGGTAAAACAGTGTAAACAAGCAGGTGAGCACGAGGAGCGGAGTCTGATTCCACTCGAAAGGAGAAGGAAAACACTCCTTTCACTGGAGAATTGAAAAAGAAGAACAAGTCCAGTATCATATATTAGAAACAGATTTATTTTTTTTTTTTTTTTTTTGAGACGGAGTCTCGCTCTGTCCCCCAGGCTGGAGTGCAGTGGCCGGATCTCAGCTCACCGCAAGCTCCTGCCTCAGCCTCCCGAGTAGCTGGGACTACAGACGCTGCCACCTCGCCCGGCTAGTGTTTTGTATTTTTTTTAGTAGAGACGGGGTTTCACCGTGTTAGCCAGGATGGTCTCGATCTCCTGACCTCGTGATCCGCCCATCTCGGCCTCCCAAAGTGCTGGGATTACAGGCTTGAGCCACCGTGCCCGGCCAGCAACAGAATTATCAATTTTATTTTTTAAAAAGGCATTTCCAACTATGGACTTTATTTACATTTGGAGCACACTGAAGTAAGAAAAGACCTGCATTTATACCACTGTGCAGGTAGTAGTGTTCAATAGATATATGCTGAGCTAATGACGTTTTCCCTTAAAATGACATTTCCTTAATCCTTAACATGAGCTAATGACAGTTTTCCTGTATCAGGTTTAATTGTTCATTTCCTCTGCTTAAGAAGCAAAAAGACATTTAACACATGTCTCTATTTCTAAATTGAAATATATTATTCAGAAAGCAGTCAAGAGAGAAGAAAGAGAACTTCTAGACACTTTTGGTTATAATTCTTGTGTGTGTAAGGGCAACATAAAGAAGGCAACACAGTTTTTTCCTTCAGGTCATTTATAATACAGCAGGGATACAGACACAAATCACATAAAAAGCCTTGTGAGCCTTTGATTTTTATCATAGAATTCTGTGTGTTCATCTTAGTGGTTGTCCTCTGTGTGAACTACATAGTGCTTATGTAACCTTCCACTTGATTTTTTTCATAAATGTTCTAAGTTTGATCTTTGTAGCATAAAATTATTCTTTAAAAATTGTACCCTTCCCGTATCTATAAAAGATTTGAGGGCAGCTTTCATGAAAATACAGAGGAACAGCACGGTCAAAATTTGAAACAGTAAGATGAAAGCCGAATGAACGTGGAATTCTGGAGCAGGGTTAAACATTTCAGGAGTTAATTTTATTAGGAAGCTGCAACAAAGTGGTTATTATACTAGAGTACTTAAGTTTTTTATTGAGTTTCCAAAATGTCAAAGTCAAAACAACCATTTACATAGCTGTCATTAAATAAAATGAAGTATATTTTTTCTTAAAGAGAGAGACACTTCTTCTCTCCACCCCACCACCTTAGGACTCAATCCATACAGGATTTAAACTCCACTGCAGAAACAAACTTTGAAGATACTGCTTTGTTAGGCAGTAACTTTTTCTTACGTTATTAGAGACAACCTTACCTGCTCTAAAAAAATCAGTACAATGTCCAATAACATAAAATCAAGGATTAAATGGAAATTTAGAGTCAGTGTTTCATATTTGAATGAATGTATTCAAATTTTGTGTTTTATTTCAAGCAGAAAGAAAACAATCAGTAAGAGATTATATAGACCTAAGAGATGTTACAGACCTAAGAAGGACCTCTGGTGAGCGGGGTCTTAGAGTGTGGGTATTACATCCTTATCATGACCTTAGAAGCCTCTTTCTGGCTCAAAAAGACTGGGAGAAAGTCTATGAAAAAAGGGTTTTCATCTAGAAGTAGAGTTACAGGAAATTTATTAAGAGGCTAATCTGGAGCTCAAAAAATTACAAACAAACATTAATATTTTTAAATCATACTTAAATTCATAATTAATTAAAAAGGCATTTTAGGCTGGGTGTGGTGGCTCAGGCCTGTAATCCCAGCACTTTGGGAGGCTGAGGCGGGTGGATCACAAGGTCAGGAGATCAAGACCATCCTGGCTAACACGGTGAAACCCCGTCTCTACTAAAAATACAAAAAATTAGTTGGGCGTGGTGGCGGGCACCTGTAGTCCCCACTACTCAGGAGGCTGAGGCAGGAGAATGGCGTGAACCTGGGAGGCAGAACTTGCAATGAACCGAGATGGCGCCACTGCACTCCAGCCTGGGCCACAGAGCAAGATTCCATTTCGAAAAAAAATAAAAGAAAATTATTTCAATTAAACTTTACACGACTATTTAAAGGAAAAGTTGTAAATAGTTGAGTTAGCTGACTAATTAAAAATCAATTTTTATTTGAAAATTTATTTGAGCTCTGTTAATAAAAGTTGCTTCAGTCAGTGATAGCTCCTAAATATTCAATTTTGTTTCAAAATTTGAAACAAACAAACAAAAAGAAGTCTATTATTTCTTTATCAGATTTAACTTGGGGACAACAGGTAACAAGTAAATAGGCCATCTGTACTTATCTTTTGTAAAAAATATATTTTTTTACTTATCTTTTTATGAAATGTTAAGCATTCTTCCTAAGATAACAGGAATTAAGAGATATTTGTGATTCAAGGAAATAAAGAAGAAAAGTGTGATCTTAAGATAGAGAAATTCTATTAACCCAGTTGACCTCAAAGACATTCAGAGAACACTCCACTTAACAGCAGCAGAATACGCATTCTAACATTTACCAAGATAGACCATATTTTCTGAGCTATAAAATATCTCCATAAATTTAAAAGAATTAAAGTCATACAATCATAAAGTCATTAAATTAGAAATCAGTAACAGAAAGATCTCTAAAATAGCTCCCATTTAGAAATTAAATAACACACTTCTGAATAACTCATCGTTCAAAGAAGAAATCAAAAAGGAAAGTAGAAAATATTTTGAACTGGTTCAAATGAAAGTATCACATGTAAATATTATGGGATGCAACTAAAGTATTATTAACAGGAAAATGTGTAACACTAAACCCTTGTATTGGAAAAGAAGAAAGGTCTCAATCAATGACTCTGGCATCCTCATGAAGAAAGTATAGAAAGAAGACTAAATTAAAATCAATCTTTTACTGATGAAGATCAGTGGATACCAATGACATAAAAAAAAAACAGAGAGAAAATCAATTAAACAAAAAACTAGCTGTTTGAAATGATCAATACAATTGAGAAGCTTCTAGCCAAACTGATCAAAAGAAGACATAAATTATAAGTATCTTGAATGAAAGAGGTTCTATCACTATAGAAATTCAGATATTTTAAAACTATAAAAGAATATTATGGACTATTTTATGTAAATAAATTAGACTGTTTAGAAAAATAGACAAGATTTTAAATGACATACACAACCAAAAATTTACTAAAGTAGTTGCAAACTTAAATTGCACTTCATTAAAGAAAATAAATTTGTATTTAAAATCTTCTCATGAAGAAAATTCTATGTCCAGATGGCTTCACTGGTAAATTCAACAAAATATTTAAGAAAAAGAAATACCAAATATTAATGAATTCAGATATTTAGGGAGAAATCTTTAAAGAAAAGTGTTAAAGGGTCAGTCTGGTTTCTTCTTCCTGCTTATAACAAAACTGGAAAGGAGAAAAATAAATCGAATGAGGAATTAGTCATCAAAAATGAACTAGAACTTGATAATTTGGAAATTTCTCAGCTTATCTAGATTGCAAAATTCGGTAAAATTAAGACATTCACTGTCAGGAAATTGTGCTCTAGAAAAAAGCTATGATGTGACTGGACAAACTTTTGCTAAAGATTTTATTTCCAGATAAATTAAAATGTCAGAGTAATTTAGTCACAAAAAAGGGCTCTTCGAAGTGCATGACTCTTAGATACCCTTACCCATCTCAACAAAAGCCAAAACTGGAGATAGAATTATCCAGCAAATGTCAACGAAGAGGCTTTTTGTTTAACGGAATGAATCTCTGTGACACACAGGAGACCTACATGGCTCTTGAAAAGTTTATACTAATAGAAACATGGTCAGCTTCAACTGAAAGGGACAGAGAGAGTATAGAATAAAAGAATGTCAGACCTCTCAAATTATGCAAGCAGGAAACAAGGTCTGATAAAACAATTCAGCTGCAAACGCATCCTTCATGAAAAAGGGTGAATGATTCCATGAATGGATTCTTGAGCCCAGAGGACAGAGAAATGAACTAAAGAGGATTATTCCCAGGTGTTAAAACTACGCTGTTTTCCCAGCCAGATTTCAGCACTTCTTAGGACTAATGACTCTTTTTGCCCTAGGATGGATTATGTCCAGGACCTCATTAACACCTAATTTAGATGATTGAGATGTTGAGATTTGGAACTTTTGAGCTGATGAGACTGTGAGCTTTTAATCTTGTGTTAATGCTGTAATGGATTGAGGCTTCTACCGATGATGGATAGAGTGCATGCACTCTGTATGACGGATGAATGTGAATCTCTGGGGCCAATGGGAAGATTGTGGTAAATAGAATAACGGCCCCTGAAGCTATTCAATTTTCAAAACTTCTCCATATGTTACTTCATATGGCAAAAGGGCCTTTGCAGAAGTGATTAAATTAAGGATCTTGAGGTGTGAAGTTTATTCTGGATTATCCAAGTGGGCCCAATGTAATCACAAGGATCTTTCTAGGAGGAAGACAGGAAGGTGAGAGAGATTTGAAGATGGTATGTGGCTGAATTTGAAGATAGAGAAAGGAACCACAAGCCAAAGAATGCAAGAGGTCTCTAGAAGCTGGAAAAGGCAAGGAAACAGTCTGCCCTCAAGCTCCAGCAGGAATGCAGTCCTGACACCTTGAGTTTAGCCTAGTGAGACTTCTGACCTCCAGAACTAGAAGACAGAAGTGGTATTTTAAGGCACTAAAACAAAGAATTAGAAGTGTTGTTTTAAGCCCATAAATTTGTGATAATCTATTTCAGTAGTCATAGGCAATGCATATACAAGCACACAAAGTAAAATTTTTCTGTGGTTATTTTCCATATTTTTCAATTATTTTCTGCATTTTAAAGACATTTAAGACATAAAATGAATATATATTAGTTTAGGAATAAAATTTAAAATGTAGAAATGCTATATAAAAGAAGAAAAAATTTTAACTGGGCTAAAGCGAACCCAGTATGTCATCCTATTACATCAGCTTCTTCATCTTTGGATGAAGAGGTTGATGACTGTTTCTTCTAATGTGAAAATAGCTCCAAATTGCTAAATTGTTCAGAATTTGACAAGACGAGGGAGGAAAGAAAAAGGAAATCTTGAAAATACTTACTGTTTCCCTGTTCAATGGATAACACGTGGCTTCCTGATTGGGAGATTTTTCCTCTTGCTTTAATCTGAAGACAGAGGGAAATATATTCATTATTATTTAAAAGAATACATTTTAACCTAACTTTAAAACATTCATGACATATGGGTGAATCATAACCTTATTACCCCAACCTAGAAGTCATTTTGATCACTAAACTTCCTTTTCAATATCTTCATATATGTGTCTTTACATACTTTAAATAAAAATATACAATTTTATGATGTTTTACTATTTTATCTAATATTTATCACTCCTAATATATTATATGTAAATATGTAAACAAAATTTATGTATTTTTTCAACAAACATTTCAAACATCTACCTTATGCAAAGCAATATATAGTGAAGGCAGATATTAACTATGCATAACTATTCTCTATTATTGCCCCTATTTTTTAAAAAAACTAAATGTATGCACATTCTCTATATGCCAGGAACTGAACTAAGTAATTTACTGTTAATTTAATTGTTTAATTTACACTATAATTCTATGAAGTAGGTATTCATGTTATTTCCAGGACTAAAGTGAGATGACTGACATTTGCCTTTCCAGATGAAATTAGGTAAATTATCCAAGGTCATATATCTAGGAAGCAATAAATCTAGGAAATTCAAATGTATTGTTAATTTTTCTAATTTTTTTATGGAATTAAGAAAATGTTATTGATAGTTAATGCTCTTATACAGAATTCCCTATATTTAACTTTTTCTTCTTAAAATGACTTATTTGAGTAACTATTAGCCTTGGACATTTTAAATTTGGGGGCATTCATGGGAATATTGGCCTCAAAAGTATCACTCCAAAGTATAGTCTGCCTATTCATGTACCTTTTCCTTGCAATCACACCAGTCATGAGCTTTGTAAAATAATTACAATTGAATATTTTTCCAGAAGATTGTTTATAAGTTTTATTTCCTTTTGAAGTAGTTCATGGCTCTTAGCCTTTGCTTATTTATCTACTGAGTTCTAAGAAAAAATTTTCTCTTTGACTAAAAACATTTTATCCTAGGCTCTTTCCTCTCCTGCTCAACAAATTGCCATTGGAACTCTGCAAGGAAAAATTCTAAAAGTTTCAGTGGTGACCAGAGCGTAAATGAGAAATTAAAGCATTAATATTTGTTAGGAAGTCACTTCTCTTTGAGCATAAAAACAACAAAAAATATATTATTGTTATCTTGTAAATGGCATTACTTAGACAGGAACCCAGCAATTTTGGAGTCTATACAATTAGAAAGAGCTACAGTGGCTCTTCTTCTTACCAAATAGTAGAAGGTTAATTCTTTTTCATCCTTGAGAATCTGTTTATTCAAGATATAGTGTACTTGAATCTCCTGGGTTTGTCCACAGGTCAAAGTACCAATAGTAGGTTTGAGGTGAATATAACTCTTGCTTGGGGAAAAAAAATGCTTTGCAGTATGAGATGCTTGCTTATGAAATTCAGCAAGCCACCAGTTATCAAAAGAACTGTTACTCTCTTTGTATTTGACCTAATGGAAGAATAAATAAGCTGTTTTATATATATCTATTATATATATGATTGCAAAAATATATAAAACTATGTATATTATATGTATTTATTTTTATGTATATACATAAAGCAATATAATAAAGCCATATAAGAGGGCTGCTTTCTTAAATATAGCATAATCTATAAACTGCTTCCCCTTGAGATCATTTAAGCTTATGCTGTACTGATTTAGTAGATGGTATTCATTCATAAACAAGGTCAATTACTTTTTCTTAACATGCTATGGCTGCAAATTGCATAAGAATATTTGAATATTCAACACAGAACAAAAATAGTAGTATGCCAAAGAAGCCAAACAAGATCTTACTTATATTAGAATTATAAAAATATTCCATTTTTCAAAGGAATATCAAGATGATCTATTCAATGTCTCTTGAACCTAAATCATATTGTCAACAGAGTTTACCTACAAGTAAAAGATTTCTGGCAGACTTTTCCGTTTTTATAATTTAGGTCTCCATGTTGTTTAATTTACATTTTACTCTTTATCACTTTTTTTTTTTTTAAACTCCTAGAGTTCACGTGCTTCTCAAATATCTTTAAATTTTCCTGGCCACAATAATCTCTATCTTTTTGGTCCCAGATGCCCCTTTCCACTTACTGAAACTGTGAGAAAAGGTAATATGTAGTTGGTGGTGTCCATGGAAATGTTCACCAAGCCACGCTCATCAGTAGTTGCACTGAAATAGTATCTAGTATTCACATGAACATCTACAGTTTTGTTGGTGATTGGCTGATGGTTTTCATTGACTAGAAGAACCTACAGATATAAAAGTCATAGTTGGTTAAAGTGTCATATGGCAATAACATCTTCCACTCTGTCATGTTTACCTCCAGGTCCCTCCCTGTCATTTACTGAAGATCTTAGAATCTGAAAATGAGACTTGTTTTCTGAACTCTAAACTATGATTTTTCTTTTTAATACTTCTTTTTAAAAATTAGTTTGAAAGCTAAATGGCAGTTTATTTTCCATGATTATTCTAAATTCACAAATCATAATTACATAAATTTCCTGGGTACAATGTGATGTCTCTATATACGTATACAATGTGGAATGATTAAATATACTAACATATATATCACCTCACTTACCACTTTTTCAGATGAGACATTTGTAATTTATTTATTATTTTGAAATGTACAATATATTATTACTGACTATAATCATCCTGTTATGCAACAGATCTCAAAATCTTGAATAGTTCTATTTGGATATCTCATGGGCACTCAAATTGAGAATATCAAAAAGTGGGATCATTACACTACCTTCCCAGACTTTCTCCACCCCCAGTGTTCTCTCTTTCAGTATATGGTTCTTCCATCTATCAGATAACTGATGCAGGAATACTGAGGAGTGGGGTTTTTTTAAATGAGTCGTTTTCTCGCTTTCAGTGCTTATCTCAAACTTATTGTCAAGTGCTATCTCCTCTCCCCATCTCCCATCAAATATATATTGATTCTATCTGCTTCTCTCCAAATCTGCTGCTACCATTCTAGTTAAAACCACAATATTTTTCCCATCTGGTTTCCAGTAGCTTTCTATTTAATCTTCTGCATTTCCTTGCTGCTTCATTCTTGTTTAAACCATTCTATACAGCCTGAGCTAACCTGATCATGTTACTCTCTTTCTTAAAACTTCTTCTTTCTTCACTTCTCAATCCAAAATTCTTACCATATCTCAAAAGACCTTAATAGCTGTTCTTGCTTGCCTGCAATTATTCAGTCAATTTGGTCATGTCTTTAACCTAAGCTGTCATCACACTGGCTGCTTTTTAGTGCTTTGCTCTCGAAAAACTGTTTCATACCTAGAGCCTTAGACAGTCTCCCTTTTATCTTACATTTCTGACCATGTCATACTCACCCTTCAAGTCATCAGTTTTTCTCATGATCTTCTCTCTACCTGAAATGGCCATATGAAACTATATCTATATATTTATTAATTTCTTGATAATTTAATATGAAATACTAGGATAAATGAAGAAAATCTAAAATTCAAGTATAAAATATCAGATATAAAATTCAAAATATAGCTTGAAACGTTTGCCCATGAACTGTTAGTTCAAAAACTAGTTACTACAAAAGATAACTTAAAATACCTAGAAATCTTGCATCTCTTATATGAAAGAAAATGGATAGTTTACTAAATTATTGGCTCTACAATTTACCAATATTGATATCTATATGAAACTTTGAAATGGAAAACAACTTTAAAAACTACCAGTAATAAAAAATTCAATCATCTAGGTGAAAGAGTATGTTTGAATTCTTTCCATAAAAATTATGTTACAAAATCATTGTTTATAAAGAGACAATCAAAGAGTATGCAGCTGAACTACACAAATGTATTACAGAGATGTGTTAGGAAGTTAATAAAACATGCTTTATTTTTCTGGATTTTGTGATTATATTTGCTTTTTAAATTATAATCTGCTGTACTTTTTTCCTATTTGAAATATTACTTTTTAAAATAAATTTTGATTTTGTGATTTAAAACTTCATTTTCTTAAAAACCTCATGCCCCAAATTGTGATTATGTTAAAAAAAATTTTTTTTTTACCTGTCCATACCAGGGGAGTCCACTTCTGTAACGTGAATCTACTTTAGTAAATCTCAGTATGCTTAAGGTATTTGTGATTTCACATGATCCATGCCCAGTTAATTCCAATCCTGAAAAAAAATGAAGTTGAACCATTCTATGTATTAAAAACTCACCTCCTACTTCCTCCCCAGCCTCACTTCATCATAACAAAATGCCATCCACATTCTGTTTTCTTTATTCTTGCCAGAGTTTCCCACACTTACAAGCTATTTGATCAGCAACTTGACATTAGCTTCACCTTCACATGAAACATTATTGGTATCCACCATCCCTCATTCCTCTGGTTTTCTACCTATGTTCTATATTTTCTCATCTCCTCTATGATCTTGCTCCATCTTTGTTTTTCCCTCTCTCACATCCCTGCTCTCCCTCCACAACTTTCTGTACATGGTTAGATTCGTCATAATCACACTGGCCCAAAATATGCTTGAATTTCTAACACAAACTTTATTTCCAGAAAGACATGTCGTTTCCCTGCATGAGCTATCCAAAGGATAGTGAACACCTGGTGCTTTTCCATTCAATGATGTGTACTCTGTATCTTGTTCTTATCAAAAACACAGTGCTATCAAAGTCTTAAAAGATTCCTTACTTGCCCTCCATATAGAATTCTCATCTTCGACTTCATTGTACATGAACTCTCGGTAGTACTCCACACTAAGTACCACTGAAACTCTTCCTGCTTGTAAAAAATTCTCCTCTTTGACGAGTTGATGGGTGCTGACGAGTTGATGGGTGCAGCACACCAACATGGCACAAGTATACATATGTAACAAACCTGCACGTTATGCACATGTACCCTAGAACTTAAAGTATAATAATAATAAAAAAATAAAATAAAATAAAAATTCTCCTCTTTGTTTTTCCTCAGCTCTCTGACTTCTTATTTAATTATGCTGATTTATTTGTTACTCTCTGCTAAATGCAGTTGTTTCTGTCCTTGGACACCTCTTTGTTCTGTCTCTATCCTAAATTTAGCAGTGCTAAAAGAGCTCCTTTCAGAGCATTTGCACTCACTCTTAAGAGGACATAGACACAATGAGAATGGATTTAGATTTACATCTCTGGTCCTAATTTAACTCTGGCTGTCTTTTAAAATTATCAGCTAAATACATTCACTTCTGTTTTGATATTCCAAGTTATAGTTAATTATCTTTAACACATCTCATCACAACAGTTCTTTTTCATTGACTCATTATCTTGGTTAATGGCATTTCCATCTCCCACACCCCAAATTTGGAATCTTTGGGGTCATCTTTGATTAATCTTCTGACTTACCACATTGTAGCACATTTTTTCATCTACCCTATGCTCTTCAGTTCTGCTGGACTTATCTTTTAAGAACATCAATTTATTTAGATTATTCTTCTCAAATATATTGAAAGATATTCCAGCTTTTCAGAATAAATCTAAGCTCTTTAGTGTATGATTTACTTTTCTCAGCCTCCATTTTCAGATTCTTCTGAGATCAAACACAGTTTTTGATGCTCATCACGTTTTCCCTTTTCATCATTAATCTTTCAAAGTATTACCTACCCTATATAAATCAGTTGAAATGCTATTTTAGCCATAAGGTTTTCTTTGGGATCTAGAAGGTATGCTAGAATTAATTACCTCTCTTCATACTCACTTGGCCCTCGTTTTTGTATTTCTCGTACAAATTTTATTATGGCTATGTGCACAGACACACCTAATTTCTGTTTTTAGATGCCTAATTCCTTGAGGGCAGGGACCATGTTATTTTCATAATCTCCAGAAACTATAAAGTGTTTTACATGGAATGGAAGTTTGATAAATATGTATCACATTAATAAATACTTAAAAATAATACAAACCAGTTCCCTTCTCTTTGACCTTGGCTTCCACATGTATTGTCATGTCATACCCTTTTCGTCTCAGCTGAAATATTTTAGTTTTTACGAGTTGTGTGAAACATCCTTCAGTGTCTGTCTGAAGAGAAAGAAAGAATTCTCGGGTCTTCCAATATGCTACTTAAAAAGTCTGCTGTCAATTTATGAGAACTTTTTTATTGGCCATAAAAATATATGTAACAAATGTTCTGACCATCCTTTTGGTGCTTGTCTTTTCCCAAGCCCAAGAATGACATAAAGTTTCTTCATTCATCATTGATTTATTCATTATCAACCTTTGGTTTCTCCCCTCTTTTCTGAAAACGGATTCCATTTCTGCCATATGAAACTTTCTAGCGTTTTCCAAACGTGCCATGATATTTTGTAATTCTATCTCTTTGCATATGTTGTTCCTCAAATGATAATTTTCTTTCTCCCATTCTTACCTTAGCCAAAAACTTAACTCAGACATAACCTATTCTGAGAAGGCTTTCATAACCACCATTACCTAAATATTGACTAAGGATTGCTATGTGTTTTGTTGTTGTTGTTGTTGTTTTTTTTTTTTTTTTTTTTTTGAGACGGAGTCTCACTCTGTTACCCAGGCTAGAGTGCAGTGGCCATGATCACGGCTCACTGCAGCCTCAACCTCCTGGACTCAAGTGATCCTCCTGCCTCAGCCTCCCAAGTAGTTGGGACGACAGGTATGTGCCACCACACTGGTGGTTTTTAAATTTTTTTATAGAGGCGGGGGTCTCACTATATTGCACAGGTTGGTCTCAAACTCCCGGGCTCAAGCGATTTTCTCACATCAGCCTCTTAAGTGCTGGGATTACAGGTGTAAGCCACTGCACCCAGCCAGGATTGTTATGTTCTTAACTGTATATTCTCAATATCTAGGATATTAATAGGAATATATACATTTTTTAAATAGATGAATCCTCGCCATAACCAAGTTCTCAAACTAAATGTTGGGGTACATGTTTTAATAAAGATTTGTTTTCATTTTAAATTTATTTATATGAAAATCTTCATTGCATAATAAAATTGAATTGTATTTATTTTTATATAGATGTCATGACTCACTTGAAAATAGAAGTTAATACTAGCCTCCCTGATACATTACAGATTTGGGCAGCTAGATTCTTCTTATGGTATCTTGCTTATCAGTGTCTGCCTTGGTGTTCATTATTATATTTGTTATTCTGGTCTCTCATTCATTTGCTCTCTGCAGCTTTGATAACTTTCTTTTCCATAACCTTGAGGTAAGAGGTGGGACTCAACTTTGGAAGCAGGTCTCAGACACTGGACCAAAGAGGGAACTTACTAAAACAGAGATGCAGGGGAGGCTACTTTCCATAAAACACACCTACCAGTGTGCCACGTCAGTTTACCGTTGCCATGGCAACACCCAGAGTTAATGCTCTTTTCCATGGCAATGGCCTGACAGCTCAGAAGTTACCACCTTTTTCCTGGAAATCTCTGCGTAATCTGCCTCTTAATTTCCATGTAACTAAAAATGGGTGTACATATGACTAGAGTACTCCTTTGAGCTGCTACTGTGGGCACACTGCTTATAGTACCTCTGCTGCTGCTGTACACTGCTGCTTCAGTCAACGTTGTTGTCTCTAACACCTCTGGCTTGCCCTTGAATTCTTTCCTGGGTGAAGAAAAGAACTTTCTTGGGCTAAACCCCCATGTAGGGGCTTACCTGCCCTGCATCACCCCTACAGCATCTGCTCATACTGCCACATCCTGGACTGTTTGCATACTCTGCCTCTGGAATCAGTAATTTTTGCCTTTTATTTTTTAATATATCACATTCTACTTTCAGCTGTTTCCCTTAATTATTCTTATTCCACTTCTTCCTTGACATGTTTTGGGCTTCTAATCCATTGTCCTTCGAAGTCTTCCTTTCTTCAGCCTTGTACTTGTTTAACATTCTTCCAGCGCAGTTGACTTTCCATGCCATGCCATTTGATTCTCCCACTAGCCAAATTCTTAACACCTGCCACACACATTTTTCTGTTTTCTGTTTGATAAAAGCCAACTTTGGATCCTTCCATGTCCTTTTATGCCCTTATATCTGGCATTTTGATTGCTGTTGGAAGGAAATTACCAAACTAACCAAATAAATACCACTAGACACCCTTGAACTCAACCCTCAAGTGAGCCCTTAACACTGCCAGATCTTCTTACAATTTTTCCCCCACTCCACCATTTTGCTTGATGGGTATTTCAAACATTATTCTCTGTTGTATTGTATTCATTATTGTAATCTATGAGAAGAGAAAACCTTGGTTTTAGTGTCCTGAGGAGAGTGATTTCCACGTACCTGTTGACTGAATTCTTCGCAGATACTTCGTGAATGTGTGTTGTGGCAGCCGAAACAGTATAATGAACGTTTTCTGCATACACTAAGTGTCACCATACCAGGGACAGGCTCTCCATATGTGTACCTGTAACAATAAGGTGGCCATGCAAAAAGCTACTTGATATAAATAATACTGATGTTTCTTCAACTGATTTGATCCATTCATACATCCACCTTAAGCAATTGTATTACCTTCCATATTATTTGCATTTTATAAACACTTATTCTGAGAGACTGCATCTTAATTGTCCATAACTCTAAGAAAAAGTACTGGAAGAATCTTTTTGAAACAACTCCAAATGGAAAATTACCGACTTAGTTTTTCTCAGAGCTTTCTTCCCTCTTAGATGCAGTTTTAGTGTAAGATGGTCCTATTTCCCTCTTTCTCAGCTGTCAGATTATCTAGGTCATGATTCCAGCTTTGACAACACCTCCTACATTGTTTTAGGGCAACATATTAAGACTATGTAGAGAGTGTATTTCTGCGTTATCCTTGATTTATAAGCACTTTAAGAAAATAAATGAGAAGTTAGATGGAAAATAGTAGCTATAAAACAAAAATGTTATACATAATGACTCAGTTTGATTCTGCCTAATATGATAGAAGGATATGACACAAAGCCATAACTAATTTGTGGTCTCTCAAAAAAGTGTTTTGTGGACCACCAACGTTGAAATGATCTGGGATACATGTTAACATGCAGATTTCTGAGACTTTCCTCAGATGTATGATTGGAATCTTTGGACATGGGGCCAGAGAATCTGCGTTTTAAGTAAGCACACTCCTCACCCCTTAGATTCTGATGAACACTGATGTTTGAAACCTATTGCTTTAACCCAAATGATGGGGGAGATAAGGTGTAGGGTCAGTTCCCCAAGCTGCTTCTTTTTATAGTTCTTTTTCCCCCTGAATTCCTTTAAGTGCTGATAAAGTCATAAATCATCTACTAAATTTCAATTACTTTTGGAATCTTCAAATCTGGATCAAAAGGCTTTCCCTCTGATGAAAAATTTAAAGCACTGAGTCTAGTGAGAAGGATGAAAACATGTTGCTCACGCTGCTCGCAAAAGCAAGAGGGGACATACACTCATCTCGTGTGTGTGGAGGATGCCGTAGTGCACTAAAAGGCACTAAAAGGCAATCGAAGGAAGAAATAACTACAATATGGATTTTTAATTCTGTCATGTGCATCCAAGACTTGAGCCTAGCTTCCTCCCAACTATTTCCCGTGTCTTTCCATAGTTTAATTAGAAGCAGTGAAGAAAAGGGAGGTAATTGGACACAGAAGGCATGAGCATGAGATCCTTAGTTGGATGGCCTAGATTCAGTTGAGCACTGAGTCTAGGATACATAAATGCTTCATAAAGCTAGATTGCTATTTAAATTGCAGAACCAATATAGAATAGTGGTGAAGAGTTTGGGGTCTGGTTCCAGACCATTGGATTTAAATTCCAGTCTACCATTTACTATCTGCAGTAATGTGAGCAAATTTCTTATTCTCTAAATGTTACAGTTTCCCCATTGTAAATTGAGGATAATAATCCTCCCCATCTCACAGGATTACTTACAGAATAAAAATGTTAGTAAGCATAAGGCACTTAGAACATTGTCTGGCACGTTTCAAATGTCCAGTAAATGATTTTACAATTAGCAGATGTGTCATCTGCTGCCGTCCCTACTCCCTACTATGAGGCAAGCTACAAAGAGAGTTATTCCTCTCCTAATTAAAATACTTCCAAGTTTAGTAACTGTTATTTACAATACCTCCCCTCAGATAGAGTATGCAAATAGAAATGAGACAGAAAAAAAAATGCAACTCACAAGGCACAGGTGGTTACCACAAATTCTTCGTCTAGAAAACCAATAACCTTGGGCATTTTTACTTGGACCTCAAATTTAGGCAAAACTGTTTTAATAAAAAAGAAAAAAAAAAGGTGAGAGTGGGCCAGAGATCTTGCAAGTATTAGCAATAGATGCTATGACAGAACCTTTAACACGTGATCACATGAAACGACTTCAGCTACAATAGGGACAGTACTGAGAAGGAGAAGTCATTTGTTCACTTGGTTAACCTGATAGTACATTTCGTAGCCTCTCTTTCTCTGAATTTGTGCAAGATTTCCCAGATAGAGGGAAGGCAGCATGATTAGTCCCTGAAGATCATCACAGTTAATGTGGTAAAGCGGGACCAATAGGTTGCAATGTGTTCTTATTCTTTCCCTCCCTATGCCGAGCTCTTCTTCCCAAATGCTAACCCTGCTGACTAACAGAGGTCTCAGGCCTACCATCTGACACTTGGCTACAAGCCTACTAAAGTGGTAGCTACGTGGAGTGCAGAGGTAATAATCTTCCATAGATTCTTCTGTCAGCTCCTCTGCATGGTTGGTGCACTTGGGCAGCTGAGGGTTCCTGGCTTCCCAGACCTTTGCAAGCTCACATTTATACACCCCTAATCATGCTTCAGAACTGGCTAGTAATTTTCTCTCATCTGTCAACTCCTCCTGATGGCCTCTTACTTTTCTAGCTTCTCTCACAGTTTCGTAAGGTGTTATTCCTATAATACAATCCTATTCTGTGATTTTGATGGCAGTTCTGATGAATTTTGGGAACCACGTTTTGTGATAGGACTTCTCAGTCATGGCATAAAATATTTAATTTACATTACAAAATTCACGTAACTGATAACTAATAAGATGGCTTAATGTCTGACTTAGTAATCAACTATGGTTGAGTACTGACTAAATCAAGTGTGTTAAAGTTTAGTTGATTACTATACTTAGTTGAACTATAGTTTAGTTGATTACTAAATTATATGGTTTAGGAATCGTAGTTGATTAGAGTAGTGTAGGTGTAGGTTATAGACAACCATACAATAACCCCAGGAAATACTTTCAATTATAAAATATAAAAAACAGATATATAGTGTATGTAGCTGACACAAAGTATTGGTTAACAAGTTATGTTTGAGTATCAATTCAAATCTTTCTTACCCCTTAATGACTCTGTGATTTTTTTTTTTTTTTTGAGACGGGGTCTCGCTCTGTCGCCCAGGCTGTAGTGCAGTGGCCGGATCTCAGCTCACTGCAAGCTCCGCCTCCCGGGTTCCGGCCATTCTCCTGCTTCAGGCTCCCGAGTAGCTGGGACTACAGGCGCCCGCCACCTTGCCTGGCTAGTTTTTTGTATTTTTTTAGTAGAGACGAGGTTTCACCGTGTTAGCCAGGCTGGTCTCGATCTGCTGATCTCATGATCCGCCCATCTCGGCCTCCCAAAGTGCTGGGATTACAGGCTTGAGCCACCGCGCCAGGCCATGAGTCTGTGATTTTTTTAAGTTACTAACTTTTCCAGTACTGATACGCTTATTTGCAAAATGGGAATAATAATAGTATCTGCCCCAGAGGGGCATTGTGAGAATTAAATGAGGTAGTGCATAAAAAGCACTTAGCAAATATATGGGTAAATTTAAAAGCTTGCTAATTTTCAACTATTGTATGCTAGACCTTTGATTCTTACCTATATGTGAAAATTATCTAATCTTAAATACTCTGATGTTATAAATGCCTTACACATAGAGCATTCTTACCATATTCATTCACCTCAAATGAGCGCTCTATTTTCTTCCCTGACTCTTTCTGCAGCATGATCTTGTAGGAACCCAGAATGGGCTCCACTGATAGCGGGAAAGAGAGTTGGTTGAGTCCCCCTTGCAATTTAAGACCTTGCCTTTGGAAAATTCGGTTCTTCATGGGGTCCTATAGGTGAAAATATGATGAGTTCATAGAAACAACTGAAATATATAACTTTGAGTAGAAGAGCAGCTTAGCAGGTAAGAACGACATAGGCAGCTGTATCACAGATGGTTGGTAAATTGGCCCAAAGGTATTAACAAAGTTTTATAGGAATTCCAGCCTGAGATAAGGGCAAAAAGTTTGCTAGCTATGAGATATTAGATAACATTTCATACTGATGCCTCTTTTTGGTATTATGTATGTTTATTTTGGTCAGAAATATTGGACGAGTCATCTCAAGAAATGTTCCTGCATTTACATCTTATCCACTTAGAATTTAAGGTGGACAGAAAAACAGTATTTGTTTAGCTTTGGTGAAATGATGAGGGAAGGGACAGATGCAATTTAATGTAACTTGTAGAGAGTCCTCATTCCAGTTGTAATGTACAATATACCACTTACCTCAATATAAACCACTGGAAACTGGAAAGAAAAAAAGATAGTATGAGCACGTGGTAGAATATAGAAGGAGAAAACCATGACACCAGCACTGACAGAGTATATGGGCCAGAGGAGGTGAGTCTGTATATTCCAAATGAGGAAATACCCCATTTGGTTCACAGCACTTTATATGTTTAGCTTGGGACATACATCTTTCAAGAAGTCATGACTTCCCTATTGTTAAATAACATACAATTGAGGAAACCTATTTAGATAAAAAGGTCCGAATAATAAGCTTATTATTATTTCACAGATGATATTTGTTTAAGAGGGAAATCAAATTCACACATTTATTTAATGAAAGTAACTAGAATCTTTAAAAGGACAACTTCAAGTGCATACTGAATTCATTTTAAGAATGCGGTTTATCGAGTGCCTTGATTCTGACCTCCCTTATTCTTCTAGCAGAGATATTCTTATGAGATCTTCCTGTGGTGGGTTTAAAATACCTCTTTAATTAGTCTTAAATTTCCTAAAAGAATAGGCCTTATATTTTCCCTCAACCGTCACCCGTCGTTACGAGACTCACCATTTCATCCAAAGGGTGGAAATTGACATCCATAGAGACAACACGGAATTTCACTGAAACAGAGGTATTTTCCTGTGAAATCTCTCAGTGGAGCCTGGGGTAGTAACAGCATGCCTGAATTCCCAGGATTGCAGAATAAAGTAATAAAGAAGCTCCTCCCCTCTCCCAAAGTTCCCCTTGCTCATTTGATTCCTTATACCTGTTTGTCCTGGTTTGTATATGGATTTGTCTGTCTGGACAAAGACTAGGTTCTCTGCTGTAGTTACATGGATTGATTTGCTCTTTGTGAAATGCAGAGTCGCCCCCTTTACCTCCACAGCAATGACCAACCAGGAAGATGGTAATTCTGGAATCTGTAAAACAGAAATGAGCTGAAGAATCTGCCCAGACTTATTTCTGAATTTCTCAGCCATTAGGAGTTTCTGTCTTCCTCGTTGGTCCCTGAGAATTAGTAAGGGACAAAGTCAAGGATTATGCTCCTTGTTTTAAAAGTAGATTATTATGATGTTGTAACATGACAGTAACATGATTGAAGGAGAAAATATTGCAGTAAGATGAGCTAATTCTTTCAAGCCAGTTATGACTGAAATGGGATGCTTACATTTTCACAGCAAAAGGGTGATATTAAAATAATAATTAAATTTTATTTTTCAAAGGTCAACAACATTATATATTATACGGCCAGGCACAGTGGCTCATGCCTATAGTCCCGGCACTTTGGGAGGCCAAGGTGGGCAGATTGCTTGAGCGCAGGAGTTCAAGACCAGCTATACTATCAGCTACTCGGAGGCTGAGGTGGGAGGATCAACTGAACCTGGGAGGCCAAGGTTGCAGTGAGCCTTGATGGCACTACTGCACTCCAGCCTGGGTGCCAGAAAGAGACCCTGTCTCAAAAAAAATTTTATGTTATTATTTGTGGTAGTCATGTATGATTAAACAATTAATACCTTAAGTAGTAAAAGATTAAAAGGATAATACATCCACTATCAACGATTGGTGAGATCTTATATAAGTTATTTGACTTTATAAATCTCAGTGTTTCTATCTGTAATGGCATGAATATTATTTACCTCAGAAATTTAAGATCAGATTAAATCCTTTCTATAACTACTGTTAAATTTTATGCAGGACACTTGTTTGTAAATATCATGTGAGCATATTCAGTAGAACTTCCATTCTTAAAATCTAAATTGAGGCCGGGCACGGTGGCTCATGACTGTAATCCCAGCATTTTGGGAGGCCAAGGTGGGTGGATCACAAGGTCAGGAGATCGAGACCATCCTGGCTAACATGGTGAAATCCCATCTCTACTAAAAATACAAAACTTAGCTGGGCATGGTGGCGGGCGCCTGTAGTCCCAGCTACTTGGGAGGCTGAGGCAGGAAAATGGCATGAACCCGGGAGGTGGAGTGCAGTGAGCCGAGACCATGCCACTGCACTCTAGCCTGGGTGACAGAGCAAGACTCTGTCTCAAAAAAAAAAAAAGAAAATGTAAATTGAGATTCACTCTGTATTTCTCATTTTTCTTTCATTATGCATTTTTATTTTCAAAGGATCAGAACCAAAGGTATCAGCTAATATAATATGCTCTTTCTCTTTCCAGCTCCCTTATTTCAAGGAGCAGTACTGACCGTGAAGGAACTGCAGTAGAAATAGTTCCTCTTCGTCACCAGGTCTGTGAAGAGGGGACTGTTCTGCATTTCGTACCTCAGAGTTACTTTCAGTGCCACCGTCTCATTCAGGTGATTAAGGATGACACAGGCCTTTTCAGGAACTCCAGTGTAGAGGTGCGATGGGACTAGCACTAGGTACTGCCTGTGGAGGGGAGAAGTCCAGATTAACTATGGAAGGGTCAAAAAGACATCATTATTATGGGCATTTTCTAAGTAATTTTTGCTTTTGTCACCAATCATAGAACAGAGACAGATTTCAGCAGGAGTGTATTCTCCAAAGGCCAACCCAAAAGATCCGAGGAACTGAGAAAATCACAAATTAAGCCCCAGATATGCTTCTCTTCTGTTGTGGAAATACTCACCCACATAATATTAGAAAACCTGTCAATAGCCATGGGTAAGCAATCCATGAGTTGTTATGTATTTTGGATAAAAATTTCAAAATTTCAAAATGTGAATCAACCCACAAATCATCATTGAAAGCATTAAGGACCTCTCTGCATGTGGTCTTGGGTTTTGCATGAATGTTACTACAAATCTCTTTGTTCCAGGAAACTAGGAAAAATGTAACATTTAATACCTGGGGAGAAACTGAATTGCTTTGCACTACGACCATGGGAGCAAAAATATCTTTTCTTTCTTTAGCTCTTTGGTGATGGAGATAAGGCAAACTGAGCTAGGCTAATCACCAGACATACTGCCATAGACACCCGGAAGAAAATACCACTCTCCTCTCACCAATTGCCTCTCACAGTCACCCAGGCACGCTACATCTGGGGATGCTGTACGTGTGCACACTCTTCTCTCTCTTCCTGAGTGTCCCTGACTACCTGGAAACTTCTGTTTGCTTCATAAGACTTATCTCAAAAGTGACTTTCTCTGTGCAGAATTTGGTGAAGCCCTCTCTCTTCCATCAGACCTCATGAAGAGGGAGCTTTCTTTGGAAGTATTCTGACAGAATCCTGCAATGCCTGCTTCTGTTTTTCTTCTACAGTTCATTCTCTGTGCACCATCTCTCTACTTTTCCATACTGTGAGATGTTGAGGGCAGCGTCTGAATTTTGTTAATCTGTAGATTCCCAAGACCTAATGCCAGCTCCTAAAGGTGTGCCAAAGGATTGAGTGAACTGACACACAAATCCTGGCTTGTCTGTTGAGCATACATTCATCCTGGCAATCCCTGACTTGAGGAAAACACAGATACTGAGTCATTTCACAATTGTCACGACGTGCAATCCATTTTATGAATCAATAAAAAATGTATCCCTTTTTGGGTAGGAATTCTATATTCTTTTTTGGTAAATGTTTCATAGATGTTGCTGCCTTATGTCTGTGAGCTTCCTGAAATTGGAGGATGTCTCTTTCCATGTGAGTAGTAATGACTTGCTGATCCTTCCTGGTCCTTTTGACAGCAGAAAATTGTGTAGGGAATTAGGAAACACAGATCAAAGAGATAATACAATGGGAAAAAAGGAGGACAATATAAGTTTCTGGAAATAGTGCTTACGGTTCTGCAGCAGCTGAAGCATCACTGGGAAGCAGGAGGAAAAGCAGGATCAAGACTGGCTGGGGCAGTTGATTTCTCATTACGGTGCAGAAAGGAGGAGGGCAGAATGGGAGTCTGAGCCCTTGATTCTTTTAACCCTGTTCTTGCTCCGGCTCACTGGTTTTTATTTCATCTGATGGGCAGTGAAAGTAAACCGCCAATCATTTATTTTTGTAACATATTAACTACTTCCAGCATAAAAAAAATCAATTCCAGATAATTTTCATGACTATAGGTATTATTTTATCCACTTTCCCAAATTTTCTAAATTCCTGAAAAATAGTAGTTTGAGGCTACCACTAGCTCAGGTCATTAATCAGTTTTAAAACTATTTTCATGAAAATACAAAATAAATTACATGTTTTGATGAAATAAACCAATATTCTTGCATTTTTAAAAAGAGGTATTAATGTAAATCCATATCCCAAATATGTTCTGGTAATCTAGGGAGCATGACATATATTCTTCACCCAAGATTCATCCTAACTGGCTCTTCACTGAAACACGGAAAAGAAATCTGTCACAGAATTTTAAATAAAATAAGTTTGGGAGCAACCTCTCCATTGCTTGAAAGATTCACTTTTGATTTGTATAGGCATTCTTATGTTTATTATTTTAAAAAGGGCTGTTCATTGGGTATAACAACGTATGTAATATATAATTACTATTTCTTAGTTCATTCAACATCTAGAATATAAACCCAATTAACTTATGTTGTTGTCTAAGAAAATGATGTCTCTTTGATGAACATTCTTATTTAATTTTATCCTGAGGGATAGAAAATATTTTATCAACAGTGATGCATCATCCTGTTTGCTTTCCAAGGGGGATTCGGATGTTAGAATTTATTTTTATGGAACACGGAAAAGAAGAAAGGTCCCATTGTTAAATTAATAAAACTAGGGCCTTATAAAATTGAAGTCTGCACATTTTGAATAAAGAACTGATTTCATCTATAAAATAAGATGTGAAGAGAAATGGGCACTTCTGAGAATGGGGAATATTTTATTGTGTTCCCTTCTAAATTGGGGCTAGGCAGATCTTGACGTACCCTTTTCTATATGACCTGGAAGAGTGATGGAGAAGTAAAGATGATGTATGTGACAACTGTTGGTGAACTGCAAAACTGTAGATATGTAAGCTATTAAAATTCCAATGATGATAAACTATGGCTAAAAAAATGCCAAGTCAAATAGAATAAACTGTAGTATAATACATTGTGTTAGCCCTTGGTAGTTGACAAATACTTGCTTGGGTGATTGTAAAACTATTCTGCTTTATTTTGGCTCCATTTGTATGCTCTCTTACTTCCACTCATCTTCCCAGCTCTTCCCAACTCCCACCCTCACCCCTAAATTACCATAAATGTGCTTATTGTCTATCAGCTTAATATGGGATAAATTAACCTACAGTAAGCAGTAAATGACTTTTAAGAGGTCTCTATATTACTTTTTCCAGGCATGACTATCCTTTTTAGATATGCACCAAACCTGTATTTGACCAAATGCTGAATGACTAAACATAAAATCCTTTTTCGTAGGCATGAAGCAAAAATTGTCATCACAGTTTGAACTTCTGGAATAGAAGAATAAATCTCAAGAATTATCAGAATTTTATCATTTTAATTTTTAATTAAAATTTTTAGTGGATGCATTTGAAATATTTGACATTATAGAGTAAACACAATACTTTCTCAGCACTGTCAGCTAAGGCTTCTATACTTTTGGGATCTTCAAACATTTTCCTTGTATTCCTTAAAAGAATTTTATTAAACATGTAATATCTCACATACACCTGATATCTAAAATTTTCACCATTATCAAGATGGTAAGTGTAGTATAATACTGATATTTAAAAAACAAAATGTAATACCACTTTTTAAATGTATCCGATGAAATGTAGACACTGCAGTGATTTTTTTGCCAACCACCATTCCTGTAAAACACACATGAACACTTTTTTCCCCAGTAGGAAACTTTATATCGCTCTTGTTTCTTTTTAGTCTTGTATTTTCATTCTACTTCCTCAGGTAATTTTATCCTGGAGTTGCATACTTCAATATATTTTATTGATCACCCTATTATATGTTTCTGCAACTAAAGATCATCAAAGATTATTATAAAAATATTCTTGAGCCTATAAAGTTCTAATTAGTAATAAATGTTTTCTAGATTGCATTATCATTAAAATTATCAATATGCTATTTATAAAATTATATATATATCAACTACAACCTTAATAGATACTAAAAATGAGAACATTTTGTTCAAAAATAATTTTTTAGCGAAATAAATCATATATTCCAGCTGGCTCCCTCAAATAAGATTGTGTATTCTTGGATGAATATTGCTTATTGCTGGATTAAAACAAGTTTCATCTGTTCTCTCTTTTTTCTACTCTGCTCTATTTCAATTCTAGAATATTGCTATTCTGTTTTCTATTGTATAGATGTAAGCACTAAGAAAACCTGTTCACATAAAGAGAGAAATAGAAATATGGGACATTCTATTATAACAATGTTATCTAAATATTTAGGCTTCCATGTTATAAGCCAAAGGTCACATTATAATCATTAAAAATTACTTTCAATTATCTATCAGCTGATAAATCCTCTGTAACTTTATTGAAAGCAAAGTGCTAAACCAGGTCAATTGCAACAGGATTTGGAAATCAGCCATTATGATCATTCTTATTCTCGGTTCCTAGAAAGTACTCAATAAAGGCTTAAAAGGACTTATAAATGGCCACCAATCATTACTTTCTTACTTAAAAACACAGCTTTTACCAAATATACTCAGAAAGTTTGGAAATTTTGAAATATCATTTATTTTAATATACTTTGTCAATATAAAGCCTCATAAAAGGCTTTTATCTGATCAGAGCCATAACCTGCACATTTAGTTCATTTCATTTAACGAAAGTCTCCACCAGTAACCTGACTTGCAAAGCCAGTCCTTACTGTCAAAATAACCATTCAAACTGGACTTATTTCTTACAGGAAAACATGTTGCATTATTTTTAATTTCAATAAACTCACTAATATATATTCCCGGGATGACTCTCCCACGCTGCAATTCTAAGATAAAGAGTTTTGCCGGATATTTGTTACCGAGATGAAGTAAGACAGCACTACTTTGACATTTCTTTCCATGATTTCTGCTTTATTCTTACGGAACTCTCAGGGGGAATACAACATTGACAAGAGCTGGAAAAGAGAAGAAGGGAATTTTAAATGTGAATTGTAATCATTTCTGTCACCTCTACAATATGTATGAATACAGAAAATTTCAGAACAGGCCAAAAGAATCCATTTCTAGCATAATGTTTTTCTTATACCAGAAATTGTTTTAAGACAGATGGGTATATGATACCTACACTGGGCTTATGATGCTTTGATTAAGAGCATTTGTGCAAATATCAATATTTTGATTTGTCTTTTTGTAAGAGATAAGCAAGGTGTTTTTCGCTCCAAGATACATCTAAAATACATATTATAAGTGAAAGAGAAAATTTATATTAAAATCAACTCATAAGTTATGCCGTGATTATATTACAGCATGATGACAGTGATTTTATATCATTAGTTACAACAATCGTAGGATTATTGATCATGCACAATTTCAAGGATCCCAGAAATGACATAAACTGAGGGCAAAGTTGACTGTACCTAAAAGATTTTAGCCAAATGTCAAAGTCAAAGATAAATGTCATAGTGCCCCAACAAATAGTATGTGTTTATCAAAAGTGATAAACCTGAAGATGTCATCACAACATCAAAAACTTCAATGAAAAAGACAAGACAAAAGCTAAGTTATGACTGTAATTATAACCATAAATACAGGGACTAGAAGAGAAAAGATACATGTGAAAAAAGTTGACTTCGTAATTGCAAATAGTTTTGACACATTAATTGTATGGCACATTTTTCAAATGATCCAAAATAAAGCTACTTTTCAAAGGAACTCTACAAAAGACATTATTACCTTTGGACATATTTCTAAACCAACTTTATTTTCAAAGAGAACTGTGTTTACAAAGCATTGAGCAACTTTGAGTGGGTTGAGACTGAAAGTATCCTTGCCACTGGAGTATATACTGGGGGAGGCAGAGTTGGAATCATTGGCATATGTGGAATGAAATTAATGCATGTATTAGCACATAAGGGATGTGAATAGCAATACTTTTAATAAACAAAAAAATCAGGAATCTTCATTGTAAAATTTATCTACCATGTTAATATGCTGATTAATCCTGTACATTTTGTCTCCTTGTGAATACTTGGGCTGGCAGAGAACAGGCTGGAAAAATGAGGAGATTACAGACCATATTTCCATCCTTCAAGTATTTCCCTGCATGGATACCGAGAGGCAGAACAAATGATAAAAAGAATATGATGAATGTGCTTTCTGTCTTATTGGAAAGACTCACACTTAATATGACACTATATTAATGTTCAGAGATCAGGCCAGTGGGCTTGTCAACTGAGCTGTAATTCCACCAGACTGCTTTAGTCATACTGCAATCACGCTTCCTTCTATACACATTATTAAAAACTGCCCTAGTGGCAAAATAATCTTCTACCAGCCCAGTCTTCTTTTTTTATACTAGAATTAAAATTTTTATTCATTCAAAACATTATTAGGAGAGTGAAAGGAAAAGTCATAGAGAAGAAAGAGATATTTTCTGTATATATAATTGACAAGTGCTTATACCCAGAATATATTGAAGACTTCCAGAAATAAATTAGAAAAAGACCTAGCACCTTACACAAAAGAATATCCAAATAGCTAATAAACATATGAAAAGTTACTTGGTCTCCAGAGAAATGAAAATTAATACCACAATGAAATCCTCTACATATCCTCCAAAATGTTTAAAGTTAAGATTCATAATGCCAAGTTTTAGTGGGGATGTGGAGCAACCGGATCTCTCATCCAATTGTGAAAATGAGTCATCACTATCTACTAGAATTCACCATCCACATGACCTCTGTCCCAGCAATTTTTACCGCTACATAAATACCCAGGAGAGTGACAGTAAATGTGCAAAAAGTCACGCGTAAGAACATTTGCAGTTGCATTATTTATAACAGCTCCAAATTGAAACAACTCAAATGTCTCACAATAGGATATGTAAATTGTGGCATATTCGTACAATTATAACCATATAGTGTTTTTCAATGAAATAGAATAATGTTAACTGCCTCAGCATCAATGAATCCCACGAATATAGAACAAAAGATGCCACACACACACACACGTATACACAAACACATTACAAATCATATAATTCTATTTACAGAAACACCGGTGTGTTCATTCTAAGTCATTCCAGACTAGTCTTCTTTCTTGCTCTTAGTGAATCATCAGTGGAAGTTTTGCTCAGGAGAATGAAATGTTCCATACCTGGACATACAAACCCCGGGATCCCCTGATGAATCTTCTACCTTCACCACCTCAGTCATACTGAGCTCCTTGCTTTTCTTTGGCAGTTGAGAATCTTTCTATTTGACTTGAAGCCTTCACACCGTTTATCATCTTCTCCTGTATTGTTCTTCTGCAGATGTTCTGATAGCTAACTTCCTCGCTACCTTAAACCTTTGCTCATCTGTCAGCTTCTCAATGAGGTCTACCCTGATCACAGCATTTAAAATTGCAAAATCTAACTCCCAATCTTATGGTACTCTTGATCTCCCTGGCTGTGCCTTTTTAAAAATAACACTTGTCATTTTATGACATGTTATATAATGAACTTAGTTATATTTCTTGTTTATTGCCTGTCTCTCCTCTCTGGAATATAAGGCAGAGATGTCTTGTTTTTCACTGTTTCTTATTATTGAGAAGCATATCCACTAATAACAAGCATTCAATAATTATTTGTTGAATAAATAAATGAAAAATATTATGTGCCTATGAGACACGACACTTGCTTTTTCTCTCTTAAAAGTATATAAAAAGATCAATGGATAAATCGAATTGTATGCATATATTTAATATAGAATGAAGCAATAATATTTCAAGGAGAATGAGTTAAGAATAACTTCAGATGATGTGAAGTCAGTCTTTGTACAAGCAATCATGTAACAGAGTCAATTATATAGTTTTATCAGCAGATCACTGGACCTTCCTTCTCTTTTATTAGTGACATAGATGAATATATATACACACACACACACACACACACACACACAGTCTTTAAAATCATTAAAAATATGTAAGAAAGAAAGAATGAGGTTCTCATTTACATCCTTCTAGTTTATTATTATTTCTTGAGAAAATATTGCTGGGTTGATTACAAAATGGTGCCTGTGGTTGTGCAGAAGAGGGCTTTGCACAGTACTGATGAGGCCAAGGCTGCCGTGAGCTAACTTGCATTTTTCTATCAGCCGAGGGTGTGGTGATAGTTGAGAACAGGAAGATTGTGAGTTAGCTGAACAAGAGGGCTACATGTCCCAGACCAAAAAGAAAGGCAGACACATAGCTTATCTGCTGTTTTCTCTTTGCTTTCCTGTTCTCCTGCCAGCCTGACCCTTTCTCCTCAGTTAGGACTCCACAGATAGCATTAAAATAAGAATTCTTCTTTTACCAAGGACCTGCCAACAGGGGGCACGTTCACACCAAAACTGTGAAGAAGGCGGCCCGGGTCATCATACAAAAGTATTACAGGTGCGTAGGTAACAACTTCCACAGAAACAAATGCATGCGTGAGGAGATGGCCATTATCCCCAGCAAGAAGCTCCGTAATAACATAGCAGGCTGTGTCAAGCATCTGATGAAGCAGATGCAGAGGGGCCCATTGAGAGGTGTTTCCATTAAGCTGCAGGAGAAGGAGAGAGAAAGGAGAGACAATTATGTTCCCAAGGTCTCAGCCCCGGATCAGGAGATCATTGAAGTAGATCCTGACACTGAGGAAATGCTGAAGCTTTTGGACTTTGGCAGTCCGTCCCACCTGCCGATCACTCAGCCTACAGTTGGGATGAATTTCAAAATGCCTCTGAGGGCTGTTTGATTCTTTCTACAATGCTGTAATGTTTTTAATAAATGTGGCACAACAACAAAAAATAAAGATTTTGTAAGATCATAAAAATCTATTTTGAGTCCATGTAGCGTTTACCATAGCCAGTGAATGACCAGAGAATTAAAAGCCAACTAAAGGTCATTGAAAGTGGTAAACATGTTTACATTTTCATGATTGATTTTGCAATAAAATGAGGGCACGTAATAGCAGTAATTTATAGTACTATAGCACTCTTTGGAACCTGCCTTTTTGTAGAAAAAAATGTGAATTTGAGAGAGGTTAATCTGCAATTTATTAAGCAAAGAAAATTCATACATTTTTAAGGCACAACTAAGAGGAACAATAAGGTTATTATTTTGAGAGAACAGTGCCCATTTTTGAAAATCTAAAAGGGATCTTTCAGTTTCCCAGATGATATAGGACCTCCAAGGTAAAGGGAAGGATAGGTGTTGGGAGAAAAAGCAATAGACATGGTTGTATGTCCCCCTCCCAACTAGACCCGAGCATGGGACAAGGTACATTATGGTAAGCACGTCTTTTGGGAGTGTGAAAAATCCAGAAACAGAACCATTAAAATAATAAAACTTCAGTTTAAAATAAAATAAACCTGCCTCAAAATAGAATTACTGATGTAGATAGATACGCACTGAATGTAGAATGGTAATGAGTTAAAACATCCTACCAAATGGTAAAAGTATTCTTAGGCATAAAAATGTCACATTTTGCTTTTAAATTGAAAGTTCATCTTTTGGGTGTAGAAGAGAAAAGACTTGGGAGGAGCTAGACATGTGGAAAAAGTGATTAGTGGGGTCTCCCTCAAACAGGTGCAGGAATTTGCCATGGGCCGGAACAGAAATAAATCATATTCTGCAGTGGAAATCCAAAAATAAATAAACACACATTTCAAATTGCTGTTTTTGATTGAGCATGAACAAAAGCCTGTTATAGACAGACAAGTAAATGCAATTTAAGTAAGACATTTCGAAACGAAATTGCATTAGAGACTGTTTCTTACAGTCTCGCATTCTTACCAGTAACTTTAACCTTATCAATATATGTTTTTTTTTATTCTGAAGAGTGAGAAAAATATGAAGTATTTCAAAGGAGACACTAAGATTTTCTCAAAATTACAGAACCATTAAGCCTGTGCTGATTGAATTAACTCCATGTTTATGTTGGTGAGGCCACAGGACTTGGTTGGGTGAAGTAACCTAAGCCCCTCTCATCTCCTTCCAGGACCCTGTGGCCTGCATCAGTTTTATTGTGTCAGCCCACCCCTCCCTCCCACTCCCAAACACCTAACTGTTACTCCAGGAGTAAACAGCAGAGTCAGTGGCTGCTGGGATATGGATATTAGAAAAAAACTGAAAAAGAGATTGATAAACTATTTTGAGGCTTTATTCCTTGCCAAACATTAGTCTAGGCTTTTTCAGGTCTTGCCTTGGGAGCTGAAAGTAAGGAAGACTTTACAATTTCTCTGTTGTAAGATTGACTGCAGGGGTGATGGGAGGATGGTGGGGGAATTCTTGCAAAGAATGATTTTACCCTCTCAGTAATACTATAACAATATATGATTTGATTAAATGAATAACTTTTTTTTTTTTTTTTTTGAGACTGAGTCTCACTCTGTCGCCCAGGCTGGAGTGCAGTGACACGATCTTAGCTCACTGCAACCTCCAGCTCCTGGGTTCAAGGGATTCTCCTGCCTCTGCCTCCCGAGTAACTGGGACCACAGGTGTACACCACCACACCCGGCTAATTTTTGTATTTTTAATGAAGATGGGGTTTCACCATGTTGGCCAGGCTGGTCTCAAACTCCTGACCTCAGGTGATCCACCCACCTCAGCCTCCCAGAGTGCTGGGATTACAGGCATGAGCCATCGCACCTGACCTCATAAACTATTTTCTAAAAGAAATCCTGTTCTGGTAACAAAGAATGGTTACTTCCCAAGTTTGCAGTGACTGTTTTGTTGTTGTTGTTGTTGTTTACGAAACTTGTTTACATTATAGTTTACTCTCTGTGTGTTTATCCTTTAGGAAAGTTAATGAAAATTACAAGTCTCTGAAAGATCTGGAGTTATTAAGAATTGAGGAAAGTTTTAGTAAGAGTTTTGTATCATTTCCTAATTAGGAGTGACTTCCTTCTCAGAACAAATTGAAGTTTAATATTTTTCATCCCAGTGGGGTGAAAAATTTACAGACACCAAGACACAAAAATCAAAGGATTTTACAAATGTTTATTTTGCCTTCTGAACAGATTGCCAAAATAACATTTAATATCACCGGGATTGAAATATCTTTCAATTCTGACCAAAGATGGAGAACTTAGTTCAAGCAACCCTCAGGCACAACGTAGCAAACTGCCCTTTCACGCAGTGTTTTCAGGAGTCAGGGGAGACACCGTCTCTGGTTGATTTCTCTGTAGGATCTGTGGCTAATCTTATTCCTCCAAAACACAAACAAACACAAAAACCCTTGCTGAGAAAGACAGACTGTCACTTGACAGAGTAAAAACAAATCCATAGGGATTTATAAAAAAATTTGTAGTCACCAACATAATGCGAAACTTACATGTTCTTCCTCAAATCCAAAGGCTAAGCTGAAAAAAACACATAGTTGGAAGAGAGCAGTTCTTTCTTGGCTATCGTCTCAATATCATTATACTTAATATTTGGCACCACAAAAAAAATCTTCCTAAATTTTAGGTGCAGGATAAGTATGACCGTACATGGACACTAGAGTCTTCAGGGAAAATTCAGTTATCCTGGGATTCTATAAACATGATTGTCTCATAAATGGGCTTCAGGGATTATAAGAACCCCTAGAGATTGTACGCACTCACATAAAAATGAGAACGTGAATCTTCACGGTCAAAGAGTCTGAAGCTTTCATCAGATTTTCAGGAGTGATATAGTTGGATGTCCCCTCCAAATCTCATGTCAAGGTGGAATCCCCAGCGTTGAAGGTGGGGCCTGGTGGGAGGTGTTTGGGTCATGGGGGTGATCCCTCATGGTTTGGTGCTGTCCTGGACATAGTGAGTTCTTAGGAGATCTGGTTGTTCAAAAGTGTGTAGCACCTTCCCTTGCAACCTCTTGCTCCTGCGCTGGCTGTGTGATGTGCCTGTTGCCACTCTGCCTTCCACCATGAGGGCCTCCATCTGAGGCCCTCCAGAAGCTGAGAAGATGCTGGCACTGTGCTTGTAGAGCCTGCAGAACCATGAGCCAATGAAAACTTTTTAAAAATAAATTACCCAGCCTCAGATATTTCTTTATAGTGTGGAAAGAATGGCATAACATAAGGGGTATATGGGAGCCAAACAAACCTGACCTAATTACTTGATTCACATTGATTGAACTTATACTGATTTAATTTGTGTTCCTTTAGAAAGCTAAAAATTGTGGTGGAAGTCTTCTTTTTGTGGTTTCAGAAATTGTATTAGTCTGTTATCACGTTGCTATAAAGAAATATTAGGTTGTTGCAAAAGTAGTCGCGATTTTTGCCATTACTTTTAATGGCAAAAACTGCAATTACTTTTTTTTTTTTTTTTTTTTGAGATGGAGTCTTGCTCTGTTGCTTGGGCTGGAGTGCAGTGCCAGGAGCTTAGCTCACTGCAACCTCCTCCTCCTGGGTTCAAAACATTCTTCTACCTCAGCCTCCCAAGTAGCTGGGATTACAGGCGCCCACCACCATGTTCGGCTAATTTTTTGTATTTTTAGTAGAGATGGGGTTTCACCATGTTAGCCAGGCTGGTCTCAAACTCCTGACCTCAGGTGATCCACCTACCTTTGCCTCCCAAAATGCTGGAATTATAGGCATGAGCCACCACGCCCTACCTGCAATTACTTTTGCACCAACCTAATACCTGAGACTGAGTAATTTATGAAGAAAAGATGTTTAATTAGCTCATGGTTCCACAGGCTGTACAACAAGCATAGTGGTTTCAGCTTCTGGAAAGGCCTCAGGAAGCTTCCAATTATGACAGAAAGCAAAGAGAGAGTGTGGTTTATCACATGGTGGCAGTAGGAACAAGAAATGGAGTAGGGAGGTGCTAAACACTTCTAAACAACCAGATCTCACAAGAACTCACTGTCACAAGATCAGCAGCAATCAAGACCAAGGGGGATGGTGCTAAACCATTTGTGAGAAACCACCTCCATGATCATCAAATCATCTCCCACTAGGCCCTACCTCCAACACTGGGGATTACAATTTGACATGAGATGTGGTGGGGACACAGATCCAAACCATATCAGAAATGGAGTGCTTGCCATCTAAAGCAAGTAATCATTTATCCCCAGGAGTTAGACATAAATTGGATTAGCAAAAAACTGTTAACGAGGTTGTGTAATTCTTTTAGGCAAACAAGCATTGTCCAGGTGACTCTTTTCTCATTCTAAAAGAGAAATTCACATTGCACACAAGAAAATGCTGGTGACTCCATGTTCAGGGCTCACTGTAGACTAAGGAAATGTTGCCTAAAGGAACTGTCAGTGGCTTGAACTTCTTTTTTACTTAATAGCTGTGTGGGCTCTAGAAAATTATATGTATTTGTAAATTTACTTGTGAATAATATGGTAGTATAAGGACAAAATATAGATTCACTGCTGTAGTAGAATCACAGTGGCATTGGGGCAAAACTATAAACCATGGCGCTCCCTCCAGCTTGATTTCAATAACCTAATTGTTTGTGAACATTTCAACTGAAGTCCACTGGATACCCTTTAAGCCTGCGGGGATAATCATAGCCTTACTTGTACTTCTTCTGGGAGTCAATATTTAGTGAAAAGAGGCACACACCAGATTCAGCCATATACTAGGTCCAATAAATGAAAATTGCTTCTTTATGTTCAAAAATTGCACAGTAATAAAAATCTGAATTTGGTTTTCTAGAATCATTCATTGGATATTAATTTGAACATACTCTAAACAGGAAATATCGCCCATAGAAGTGTCCTTTTCACAGCATTATCTGATGTGGTTTGGACCCATGTCGCCATCCAAATCTCATGTCGAATTGTAATCCCTGATGTTGGAGAAGGGGCCTGGTGGGAGGGATTGAATCATGGGGGCAGAGTTCTCATTAATGGCTTCGCACCATCCCCCCTTGGCACTGTATAGTGAGTGAGTTCTCAGGAGATCTGGTTGTTTAAAATTGTGTAGCACCTCCTCCTCCCTCTCTTGGTCCTACTCTTGCCATGTGAGACGCCTGATCCTGCTCTGACTTCCACCATGAGTAAAAGCTCCTTGAGGACTCCCCTCCCCCGAAGCAGATGTTCCCATGCTTCCTGTACAGTCTGCAGAACCATGGGTCAATTAAATCTCTTTTCTTTATACATTACCCAGTCTCAGGTATTTCTTTATAGCAGTGCAAGAATGGACCAGTACATTATCCCTTTTATCAAAATTCGTGTCTGTTTATCCTTCATCTGTTGCCTTTAGATTGTTTTAACATTTATCTCTTGACCTTTTTCTACACCTTTCTGTCCTGGTTATGGCTTGACTGTGTGGCCAGAGGAGCATGAAAATATCTCTAGGAATTTATGCTTTGAGATATTATAAAGCTAAGATTCCTTGAACAGATCTTGGTGGTTTAATCTGGAGACTGAAAATGTGGGAAACCCACATGGGAGTGCTCTCTTACTCCAATGCTTACCTGCATTTCGTTTGACTTGCTATAGTGCATATTGACATTACATAACAACCTTATGTAAGAATGTTCCATGGACTTCGGTGGAACCTTCCAAATTTCTTAACCTCAGAAATTATTGCTGTATGAACATATGAATTAATACTGCTTGATAAAAATTCTTTAGAAGGACTCTAGCCAGGCTCAGTGGCTCACGCCCGTAATCCCAGCACTTTGGGAGGCTGATGCGAGTGGATCACGACGTCAGGAGATCGAGACCATCCTGGCTAACAGAGTGAAACCCCATCTCTACTGAAAATACAAAAAATTAGCTGGGCGTGGTGGTGGGCATGTGTAATCCCAGCTATACTCGGGAGGCTGAGACAGGAGAATGGCGTGAACCCAAGAGGTGGAGCTTGCAGTGAGCTGAGATTGTGGCACTGCACTCCAGCCTGGGCGACAGAGTGAGACTCTGTCTCAAAAAAAAAAAAAAAAAAAGAAGGACTCTAGCCAAATTATAAATAAGCCATAAAAAAACCTCTAGATAGAAAAAATAGGGTAAAACAGGATGGGCAGTGAACATATATGTCTTCAAATTTTAAGTATGTATGCACATATGTAATACATATACTTAAGCTTAAATAGTGTAAGAAGTTTGTTGATGTGCAATATAAGTTACAACTAAGAATTTTTTAAATATAAGAAATATACAGTAAGGAAAATTATTATATTGGTTTATAACCAAAAGCAAAATCTACATATTGGTTGATGGAAAGAGGTAGAAAAAGTATTCCAAAGTCTATATCTTAGTACATGATGTATGTCTGGGAAGCAGAGCAGAGTGAGTAAATATAAATATTTAAAACGTGCATTTGATGAGATGGGGTAGGAAGCAATGGGAAATGGTATGTTGAGATGTGGTTAACTTTAGTTTTTGTTTTAAATAAATTCTTCTGAACTCTGTGAAAACCGACCTAACAATTATTAGGAAAAAAACACAGTAGGATTTTCTGAGCGGAAGAAACATAACCATTTTTCTTCTGCTCTCACCCCACAAAACCCATAGACTTCTGTGATCAAATGTGTGTGTGAGGGAGTGGGAGTGGGGGATATTCCTCATACACCAAGCAAGCAATCAGTCATGCAGTGGACACCAGCTAGGTGTCCTCCAATTCAATTCAATTCCATCACTGTCTACCTGGAGAAAGTGTGAGACCCACAAGGTGAGGACTCAGTCCCATAAGACTGCCTCCTTTCTATGCCAATCATAAGCCCCAGGTTGTGGCCTGTGCTTCTGACTTACTGGCTATATACTGTGGGTTCCCGTGACCCCCTCCTTGGGTCTAATTAATTTACTAGAATGGCTCATAAAACTCAGGAAAACATGTCTATTGGCTCATAAAACTCAGGAAAACATGTCTATTGGCTCATAAAACTCAGAAAAACATGTCAAGGTATATTGAAGGTACCTTAAAGAATATTACAAAAGATACAGATGAAAAGATGCATAGGGCAAGGTGTGGGGAAGGGGCACAGAGCTTCCATACCCTCTCCGGGTGAACCGGCTTGACAGACAGTGTTCAGCTATCTGGAAGCCCTCCCAATGCCACTCTGTTGGGTTTTTATGGAAGCTCCATTATGTAGAAATGATTGATTAAATCACTGGCCATTGGTGATCAGCCTAACCTTCAACCCTCCACAGTTTGGAGGGGCTGAAAGTCCCAAGCCTCTAATCCCACTTTGGTCTTTCTGCTGACCAGCCCTGAAGCGAACTAGGAGCTGCCAGCCACCAGTCAACTCACTAGCACACACAAAAACATCACTTTGTAGATTCTCAGGATTTTAGGAATTGTATGCTTGGAAACAGGGTTGAGGAGCAAATATATATTTCAAAGTATTATAGGCTCCTAATTGGAAAAAGAAAAAAAATAACAGAAAGAATAGATTGTAAATGTTTCCTATCAGAGCTGACACTCTCCTGGATCAGGAAAAAGGCCCAGAAAAGGAGGAGGATTCTCTTCAGAATGTAGATTTCTCCTCCAAGAGACAGCTTTGCAAGACTATTTCAAGACACAGCAAAGAAACATAATGTGGGGTAAACTACTTCAATTTCTTTCAAGGCCTTCTATCTGTCATTTGATGCTATACTAAAATTTTGTATCTTATTGCTACAAAGAGTCTGTTTTGTCAGCCTTATGATCTGTTTTAATGTTAATGCCGGTCAGCTGTGCCTGAATTCCAAAAGGGAGGAGAGAATAATGAGGCATGTCGGACCCCCCTTCCCCATCACAGCCTGAACTAGTTTTTCAGGTTAACTTTGGAATGCCCTTGGCTGAAAGTAGGGGTCCCTGCAGATGGCTGCTGGTGGTGGTGTTGGGGAAGAGGGGCTTAGAATTGTATTTTTGGTTTATAAGGCTTAGACACAGGAGAATGAGGGCTAGCAGCATGTACCTGGGATGAAAGTCGGGAGGCAATGTGACCAAGAAAGCGGAAAACCTTAAGGGGCCGTGACCTGCGGGCTGTCCTGAGCTGAGAAGGTCTGAGACAACTCAGCCTCATCCATCATGACCACGTGTCCCAGGTGCTGCCTGACCTGGGGAGATGAGAATGTCATCCTGGGAGACCTTTGCTAGGCTCTTCTGAAAAGGTTGTTTTTACCTGAACTGTGTACTTTATTTCTTTTCTTTTCTCTTTTTCTTCTTTTCTCTTTTTTTTTCTTTTGTTTTCAAGTAGAGAGGGAGGGGGTAACTAACAGCAGGTCCCCGGGTGGGTACTAACTCTGCACAGGGAATGGAAAGAGGAAGCCAGAAGATCTGCCCCTGGGGACCGGGGCGACTCTGCCACAGGCCTCCACCACGTGGCCATCCCCTTGGAGGCCATCTTTACTAATGTGGATTGCACTGTGGCTTCCCAGGCAATAGAGGCCACGGCTGTGGACCCAGGCCTGCCTTCTCAGGAAAGGCTCCTCAGAGAGCCGGTGGCCTGCAGAGAGGACCCATGCAACCTCAGAGACCCGGAGACCCAGCGAGCCGGCGACCCCACCCGTCAGAGCAGGGTTCTCGCCCTATGCCCTTTCTTAAAGGAAACAAACCTGGATAGGGTGAAGTCTGTGGGCTTACAAGTTTCACTGCCAATCCCAACCGAGGGCCACAGCTCCTTGTTAAGTCAAATTAGCATTGCAAAGAAATAAATAAAGGTATTGGAGAAAGAGTTATTCAGTGATTATGGAGCCCAATTGTGAAAAAATAGTACTCACACAGCTCTTCACTTCTTGCATTACTTCGTGCAACATTTTGAGAAATCTTTTCTTCTTCTTAAGATTACCTTAATTAAAATATAAATAACACCCATCATTCAATTATATTTAATTTAATTTAATGTTAATCAAATTCCAAAATTGTATGACTTCACTGTCCATTTTATATCACTGTAAAATTTTCTTGTTTGTGTACTCTCCAGATTAGAACTTAGGGAAATTTCAGGTATTTGGAACCACTAGCTTTTACTTCCTAAGGTTACCAAGTTGGGAGCAATTCTTTCAAGGAGCCCATTCTGCTGCAATATAGGGGCGTCCCATTGTGGGAGATGGCTCTGACTCACCAGTTGCTGTGCCTTACTTCTTTTCTATCACGGTGGCAAGTTTTCCTTAGTATCCTCTCTGTTCTCAACTCACACAATCCATCCTGGTCACTCTCAGAAACCAAGGAACTCTTTTCCAACTCCTGATTACCTGGCTTTAAATTTGGTCCTTCAGACAAATCAACCCTGGTGGGGACAATGGCAGGCATCGGTTTTTCCTGACTCAGTATTAGTGACATTTGAGATTAGCACAGGCCCCCGTGCCCCATGTGTACAGGAATATACACATAAAAAAGAAGATACATGCACAAAAATTCAGTTGGTAGAGGCTAGGAACCAGAAATAGCAAGTACAGAAAATCAAGAATAAAACGTGTTGCCACTCGTATCCCATCTCTACCCCTTTTCTCCATCCCAATTGTTTTGTAAAATCCCTTTCAGAGAAAGACTAACCCGGTGAAGTGACCTGAGAAATATCGTTTTTTTCCTCCCATTTCTTTTTCACCATTTGCCAGCATTTCCAATAGCATTTTCATGTCTTCTTTCATTTTATATTTTGTAAAAACATTTTGAGAAATTCATCACAAATGGCAGGTTTACCTGATGATATAGAAAAATTTGCTGAAAACTGGAACTTTTTAGGAAAGCATATTTCACCAAAAAGTATTCCTCTTATTCAACATGCAGTGATACTCCTGCTTCATGGATTAAAGTTATGGCACAGGGGGCCGACTGGGCGCCGTGGCTCCGCCTGTAATCCCAGCACTCTGGGAGGCCGAGGCGGGCGGATCACGAGGTCAGGAGATCGAGACCATCCTGGCTAACACGGCGAAACCCCGTCTCTACTAAAAGTACAAAAAATTAGCCGGGAGCGGTGGCGGCGCCTGTAGTCCCAGCTACTCCGGAGGCTGACGCAGGAGAATGGCGTGAACCCGGGAGGCGGAGCTTGCAGTGAGCCGAGATCACTGCACTCCAGCCTGGGCGACAGAGCGAGACTCCGCCTCAAAAAAAAAAAAATACTTATGGCCCAGGGGGTGGCATGGAGAACGTAGTACGGAGAGTTAGAGAGGGAGGGAGAGATTGTCGCCTATAAACTAAGAGAGAGAGAGAAAATGGCACAAAACGTTTAGGTCTCGGAGTGAAATAGAAGTAGAAAGCTCTCAAAATAAAAAAAGAGACAAGCTCATCCTTATCTTTCCCCTCTTTTTTCTTTAGATAATGATTTCCTGTTTTTTTTCCAAGCAGGATAGAAGCATGTTGAAAAAGTTAAAACGGTAAATGTTAATGAAAGCAAATGGGACGGTGCTGGAAAAAGCATCTCTCTATGAGAAATGTACCTCCTGAAGGGCATGTTCAAAGGAAAATTCAATGAAATGTTTTTGGAAAATAAAAAAAATATTATGAGATTTGAGCAAAATAGAGTAACCCTGCTTATTGGAAATAATCAGCGCTTAAAAATGTATCTCTGTGTGCCTCTTTGTGGCTCTAAGTTGCCTCCCAGAAGGTCAAGTTTTTACTTGATTAGATCTGGACTGAGACTAAAATATGTAGTTAATTCAATCACAATCTTAATGGGTCTTTATTTTTGAAAAAATTTTAGCTTTTCCTTTAAAACTAGTTTAGATCTTTTCCAAATCTTCAGAATCAAAATATGTGTTGGTAAAATTAAAACTGTTAGTAAGAATATGATTGGTAAGAGAAATTATGGTAAGAATAATTTTCCAAGAATAAGAAGAAAACACAACGCAATTTTGTTTTGGGAATTCTTACTCATTTAGGCTGTATTTCTTTAATTTTCTGTTTAATTTAATTTTCTTATCTATGTTCAATTAAAAAAATAGGAGTTTGAAATGTGCTTCTCTTTATTTTTGGACTTTCGCACCAATATATGCTTTATTTCTATTCTAGTCTGAGGCACATTTCTCCATTTGTTCAATTTCTTTTCCCTAGTTAGCTTACTTTTTCTAAGTTTTTTCTCTTTTACACCCAGAGGTAACCTTGAAAAGCTAAGTGTGACATCTTCATTTCTACAGGTGTGCCTTGTTGGGGAAATATAATGAAAGTAAAATCTCCCAACCCAGAAGTCCTCTCCATAAAGGTATTGGAGAAGGAAAGCACTTTAATTATAGAATAATCATTAAGCCAGAACGTGAGTGCATCACAGCCAATCTGGTAAGAGTTTGCAAAGACAGAAAGGAACCTCAGCCTTTTGTATGGCTGAGCTGATGCAGCCCATTACATATATGTTCTTAAGCACTAACTAGCCTTCAAGTAAGGGGACTTGACTGCACCATTTATCACACATAATTTGTCCTAGATTCTCTTGGTCTGGGGAGTTGACCTTGTGTGTTAGTTAATGGGATTTATTCTAAATAAAAAATAAACTCTTCTTATCTTCATGATAAGAGGTAGTTTAACTTGGAGCAAGGTGCCCATCGAAGCTGGCCTCCTACCCTCCTGCAGAAGTTGCAGATAGGGATGCTATCTCCTTTGATGTTGATGTTTCAAAGAAATGACTCCCACATTCTCCATAATGCTGACGAATCCTACCCAGCGTTCAGAAAGGTTTGGTTACATTGCAAAGAGGAGAAAAGACTTAAAGTAACAGGTTTTCTAAGGAAACTAAAGAAAGGGAGGGAGGATTGGTCTCTTCCTTTATTCTCCACAGAGAGAATTAAAACTATTTAAAGTATTTATTTGTCCTTACACCCTGCAATAATGCATGCTTTTCTGTTTAACTGACAAATGGAGATTGCCAATGGTATAGCTGTCAACAGCTATACCAGACAGGATGAAATAGCATATCAATGTTTGGAAATATATTCAATCATATAATTAATCATATCATAATTTTTTGTAGTAAATTTTTCTATAACATGGTTTTACTCTTTGGAATCACCCCTCCTTTTATTTTATTGAAAAATCATGGAAAGGTCATTGGTGATGCCAATGAGGATTAAGGGAAAAAATACATTAAAAAGCTGACCAAAGAATAAATGTTTGGGAGGGCACAATTTTTAGAAATTGAATTTGGGAGCTATAGGCACTCTTCATAACAACAACAAAAAAAATTGTTTAAGATTTATTTATTTATTTAATGAGCATTCCTCTATGGTATGCATGCCCACCACACAATGACCAACATATCTACCTGCCTCTTACACAGAACAAGTCAAGGCTGTGTACTCAGGACCTTTGTAGTAGCTACTTGTCATAGGTTAACAGGCACATGGATCAGACTTAAAACCAGTCGTCATTCTGGGCACAAGGTTAGCCAAGCCCAAATAAGCCCAACGTAGCCACATCTGATCCACAGATCAATGAGAGGGAGAAATAAATATTTCTTGTTGGAAGCCACTGAGTTTGGGGTTGGGTTTTAAAATCGCCATTATTGCAGCAATAATGAAGATACCCTTAATATCTTTTTTAGTATACTTTATTTTTTCAGAGTAGTTTTAGTTTCATAGAAAAATTGAGCAGAAAGTGAGAGAGCTCTCATGTGCACCCTCTGTTCCCATATGGACAGGTTCCCTCACTATCAATATTCTGCACCAGAGTGATCCATTTGTTAACAATCGATGAAGTTATTTAATACATCATTATCACTGAAGACCATAGTTCACATTAGGGTTCACTCTCGGTGTTGTACATTCTATGAGTTTTGGCAAATGTATAATGATATGTATCCAATATACATTATATATAGTGCCATGCAGCATAGTTTCACTGTCCTAAAAACTTCCTGTGTTTCACCTAATTATCTTTCCCTCCCTGCAACCCCTGGCAACCATTGATCTTTTTACTGTCTCCATAGTTTTGCCTGTTCTAGATATTGTATGGTTTGGATACTTGAATACAGCCAGAGCTGAAAGAAGTCACTGTGATTGAAGTGGGAAAGGGGAATAAAATAATATTTGATTGAAGTGGGAAAGGGGAATAAAATGATATTTGACAGATAAGCAGGGGCATTTTCATTTAATACCTTGTAAACTATGGTAAAACATTCATTGTTATCTGATGTACCATGGAAAGCTATAGAAGAAGAGATCTAAGCAAATGAAAAAAAAATTTTTTAAACCTCTCTTTTAGAACATAGATTTTGGAGGTATAAATGATAGGTATGTAAAGTCTGTGAGCCAGGGAGAAATAAGCAAAATACACAGGTCTTGCACCTGCACCATAGATCTGGGTGGATGTGAATATCATTACTGAGATGACTGGGTGACCAGGTATAAAGCGAGACTGATTGCTTTGGGGAGCAGTTAGGAATGACAAATGACATTTGAAATGTTTAAGTTCGTTATGTTTGAGATATTTATGAGATAGTGCATTCTTCTTCTATTGCTGCAGTAACAAATTATCTCATACTTTGTGGCTCAAAACAACATAAATTTATTCTTTTATCTTAACAGTTACAAGTAAACGCTTTAGGTACATGTATAAAAATAATTTTCTAAAATATATGTGTTTAATAATAACATACTAATGAATATTTGATCTTATAATTATATCAAGTATATAATATTTTATAGCCAAGAAAACTTTACAAATATATCTTCAGAAATGATGCTCTAAGTGATTGGGTTAGGGAGGAGATGGGGGGTGTTTGTTTCATCCTAAGCTTATCTGGAGAAAGAAAATTCAGTTTTAAAATGGAAGTTAAAAATACATAGGTTCTTTTTTAAAAAAAAACCAAAAAACAAACAAAAAAACCCATGGATTCTGGTCAGGTTTTACTCAACAATAGTTGCCAAGGAAAATAAACATATTTACATTTAAATAACATGAAGGCTTACTTTTCCACACTTCCCAGAGAAATTATTCAGAAACACATACCAGAACTAAAGTATCAATACGTTAGAATACTCCTTATCTAACGAAGTGTTTTCTATAGTTATTCAGTGATTGATGGGATAGGCTTTCTCTGCTTGGGTTGCCCTGAAAGTAGAATTTGAGGTAAGGGCTTGGATGCAGATAATTCATTTCACTGGGGAGCCCAGGAAACATGAGTGAGAGAGCAGGGAGACTGTGTCAAAAAAGGACAAAGGCTAATTTAAGGATTTGTTGTGGAGTCTGCTTCCTGAAAATCTGGGAGATGGATTTCAAGGGGACTTCATGAGAAGCATTTGGAACGCCTCCCACAGTTCTTGACTAAGAGCAGAGGTGAGAGCGTTTGTCTACTGGCCCTGGTCTCTGCTGGTTGAAGCTTTTGGGAAGTGCAGGCTTAAAGCTTCCAGGAACAAACTTGATAGATATCTCAGTTACAAAGTATCTTCTTTTCCATCTCATTTTCCTTATCCTAGAATGAGGAGGTTTCAAGGGACATCTGACCACATGGTGTGCTGTATTCTGCAAGTGCAAATTCATCTGCAAGACAGTAATTGTTATTAGAAAGTTTTATAGCATTGTTCAAGAAGAAAGCATCTTTATTTCTTATCTGTTTAGAAATAAATTCCCCTAAATCTGTGCTACTATAACAGTTTCTTTGCTTAACAGCTTCCAAATATGCTGTATTTTTATTCTTCTGATTTACATCACACTGCATGCATACCCATATGATCATTCTTAAGTGTTTCAGGTATGATGTTTTGTATATGATACATATTGAAACCTAACAGAGGTTAGGGTTTTCTCTTCTAGAATAAAGTGTCTATTTTACCACAAGAGCTGGAGGGACAGTGAAGACTTAGTTCAACCATCCAGGTTTTTGTAAAGAAGTAAAGATGTGCTTACCAAATGTGTAGGTACTCAAAGTTTGTAAACCACTGTTGACTTACACTTAACACTTAACAGTTTGTATCACTATTGATTCACTCCCTTTTTTGGATGAAATATTTATCAAGATAGCATGTATAAAACAGGTTTTTGTTTTCTCAAAAAGTCTGTGAGTCATTTATTGGCTGAGGTAATCTGACTTGAAAATAATTAACTTGTCATTTTAATTCTTTAATTGGTAAAGTTATTAGACCTATGTTTTAATGCGTTCATAGACATAATTTTTACCTAGCAAAAGCACAGTGTTCAGATAAGCTTCAATTTCGAAACAGAAGACCTCATTTAGAGATTGTATTCTGCTACTTACCTGTTTGGTGTTATCAGTAAGAATTTACCTTTCCTGAGCCTTGGTTAAAACATTAATAACACCATAAGAACTTGGTTGAAAACAAACAAACAAAACAAAACAAAATCCAGAAACCCAAAATTATCTGACCAAGTTGGCTCTGATTATAAATTTTTTATTTAAAAATTTCACTGTGCTAAGCAATACATGAATAGATAGATGGTAGCTAACCAGATAAACAGATGCCCAGACTAGCCTGTTGAAGGATGAGAGGCAAGAATAAGCGGATTCAGCTGGCAGTCAGCCAGCCGCCAATCAAGAGCCAGTACAATGCTAGACATATGAATGAGGCCTCCTAGAACATCCAGCTGACCAACTCACCAGGTGAATTACAGGTGCAATTCAAACAGGGAAGAGCTGAACCAGCTCAAACCAGTCACTCTGCATCAATCAGCTTGGCTGATCCATAGAATTGCGAGGAATAATAAATGGTTGTGACTTTAAAAATATGTTTTCTAAGAATATTTTTATGAACGTATCTTTATCATCTCTAATAGTATATGTCTCTTTCTCTCTTCAAATAAACACATGATTTCTGTATCCTGTAATTCACACTAATGCATAAACTATGCCAACCTTCATAGCCATTAACTTTATTTTGCCTGAATCTATATTCAGCTAGATAGCCTACTTCACATTTATTTTCCAATAATTTAAGTGAACATCTTAGTGAGAAGACTGGTTAAGAAAAATCAGGCCAGTTTTGTCCATTTAGGTAGGAAAAAACCCTCAAATTTTGCTCTTGAAATTCTGATGCTTTTTGTATTAGGCAGTATGAACAGTTACAAAACACCAAATAAGGGAAGAAGATTTCAAACATAAGAACTGTAACAGCAGTAGGGAAAATGAAAATTGGTTTAACTATTTAGGTTGGTGCAAAAGCAATCGTGGTTTTCGTCTTGAATGTAATGGCCAGAACTGCAATTACTTAATGACAAAAACCGCAGTAACTAAATACAGTTCTTACCAGTTTCATAATAATCATAGAGCTGAACAGATGCTGGCTTGATGTTGGATACGAGTGCATCTTGTTTGATGGAGAATGAGAATTGAATTTCTTTTTGAGTAACCTGAGAATAAATCAATATTGTTATGCATATTGAGATGTATTCCCTCAACTTCTCTCCATTTCAAATATTCAGAATTATTTTAGCAATACTGTTTTGATACTTATGCTCTTAGGAAAACTTTTTTAAACATAAAAAAAACAAAGACAAAAGTAAAACCACATTGTGACTCAAGCATATACATCAACACACAAACCAAGTTATGACAGTAAACTCACATTCTCCAGATAGAAAAAGACATGAGTGGTCTTGATTTCTACTCGTTGTACTTTGCCATCTTCCTGAAGCTAAAAATAAGGAAGAAAAGTGTGCTGAAAATTCAGGGAACTAGGATTACAAACATCTAGTGATCCAAAGATAAAATATTTGCTTTCAACTTGGAGGTTTCCTGCATCTTTATAAATACTTGCCATGTTTCTATAAAGCTTCAACAACAAATATTTATCTTTGAGATTTATTCATTCAACATTTTTGAAACATCTATCTGTATATATTAGTTTCTAATTTTAAATAAATAGAATAATAGAATGAATATAATAATAACTAAACACTAACTCATTTACCTGTTTTTTAGTGATACACTGTTTTGACAATATAAGAATATAAATTAATTTGAGAACCTCAATGTTTTACTTTAAGATACACATAAGATTCAAATTTTACTCCTTAAGAATAGAAAATGTATTCCTTTTTTAAATAAACTTGTGGCCAATGTATAGTATAGCACAGGGCTCAACACATTGTATCTATTCTGAAGTTATTTCAATTAACAATGTTTAAATCTTTACCTTCTTAACTGATGATCTATCTGGTACAAATCCTGAAAGCATCTTCACATCAATGATTGCCATGTTGGAAGAGTTGCGCTTTCCATAATAACTTTTTTTTAAAAAGTACAAAATTTAAAATTCAGATAAACTTTGATCATTATTTAGGAAAACGAAAATATTTAGGAAAACAAAAAATAAAATGTATTTTCATGCAAAAAAAAAGTTTGTTTTATCATCCCCTTTATAGAGTTTATTGTTCTGAGACTGGAATAATTTAATAATAAACTGAAGTTAGTGGGGCTCCGAAATGACACAACATGCGTCTTAATTCATTCCTAAGTGGACCCAGAGAATTGAACCTAGGTCTGATAACCTCGTTTTAGAATTTTATGTTTCAAAAGTAAGAGTTTGCAATGTGTTGATTTACAAACTAGAAACTAAGAAAATGTACCTCTTGAGGAGGAATTTATAGAAATTTTTTCCTTTACAACTTCCTCCTAGTCCATATTTTTTCGAAGTCAGATTTATTTTTGCACCTACCATAATGTTATAAAATTCAGACAATTTAAACAAGATGAAATATATTTTCCAAGAGGATAAAGACAGGCCAGTCTTTCACATACAATAATTGGAATGTGGTTTCACTGGGAGGCAGAGAAAGACACTAGGCTACCTGAATTAGAGGTAGAGGGATATCTATGTTTACCAAAAAAAAACCAAAGAGTTGTTACCTGGCTGAAACAACAAGGTCAAATTTTGCATCAAATAATCCTCTGCAGAAAGCATTGGCTGTATTCACAGAAAGGGAAAATCCAGATGACTTCTTAGGGAGCAGGATGTTATATCTCAGAGTTGACTTGGAGAAACATAGAATATGTTGTTGATTAACTAAAGGATTAATTTTAAATTGATTACCTCCACATTAACATTTCAACTTAAAGTTAATTTTTACCTCTCTGCTTCTTTTTTTCTATACAATTATATACAATATACTAGTAACACTAATTCTATACAATATACTAGTAACACTAGTAACTTTAGCTAACATTTATTGAACATATACTCTGTACTTACGTTTAAATGCTTTTTTATATAATAATTCTTTTAATGTTTCCAACAATCCTTTGAGGCGGATGCTATTTTTAACCTCCATTTTATAGATGAGGGAAATGGGGGACAGAAAGATGAGTAACTTGTCCAAACTCATACAGCTACTGAGCAGCAGAGTTAGACTATATCTATGCTGTGTTTTGGATAATAATTAAAATGATCTGATTTCAGCCTTAAGCAACTGATAAAATTACTATAATGTCAGAACTTCAGGAATCAAGGTAAATACCATGAATACAATGAATAAATTATAAGAGAAATTGTAGAATCCAAATCCAAGATAAAACAACTTGGTAAGAGGCTTGGTTAAAGACTTAACTTGACCTAATAATCCCACTTCAAGAAATATTTCCAGAAGATATACCTGTCCAAGTACAAAGTCATATATACACATTATTAATTTCAAAGTCATATGTAATGGTCAAAGAGGGGAACTACTGCCAACTGTCCAGAAACATTTGACATATTGAGTATACTCTGGTATATTGGACTATACAGTATGGCAATGCCAGCTAATAAAGGTAGAAGCTGTGATAGAATTAGAAAATCACCACTTTGTAGTTCTTAATGAAATGGTTGATCAGGTAAAGATCATCAATGCGTGTTAAGACTTTTAGGTAAACATTGATGATGAACTCAACATCTTTGCAATCCCAATGTAATATTTGGAATGTTAATTGTTGGTGCAAAGAAGAAAAAAGCAGCAACATTAGTGGGGAAGTATGGCTATCACCACCTTTAATCCAGTGATCAAACTTCACATCACTAATAATGATGTGCCTCTGGATGTGATACAATATAAATATAGATCCAACTTTTAGTTACAGAAGGCACAGAATGAGACAACAAATTAAATGACAGCAGAAGAAAACAATCTGGTAAATTCAGAATTAGGGAAATTCTACACCACAACTGGCCTGATCTCTTCAACAAATTAATGTCACAAAAAAATACAAAAAACTTGATAGATCTGTTAGGTTAAAAGAGACTTAAGAAGCATAACAAACAGCTGCAAAGTATGGTCTTTGATTGAATCCTGATTTGAAAAACAACCATAAAGTATATTTGGGGATAAAGGTTTGATAATTAAATTATATCATAATACAAACTATTGTTATTTATTTATTTATTTATTTTTTGAAATAGAGTCTCACTCTGTTGCCCAGGTTGGAGTGCAGTGGCATGTTCTTGGCCCATTGCAACCTCTGTCTCCTGGGTTCAAGCAATTAATTCTCCTGCCTCAGCCTCCCGAGTAGCTGGGATTATGGGCACACACAACCACTCCTGGCTAATTTTTTGTATGTTTAGTAGAAATGGGGTTTCACCATGCTGTCCAGGCTGGTCTCGAACTCCTGACCTCAAGTGATCCACCTGCCTTGGCCTCCCAAAGTGCTGGGATTACAGGTGTGAGCCACTGCACCTGGCCAAGCTATTGTTAATGTGTGGTCGCTCTGATAATGGCATTGCAGTTACATAATTTCATGTCCTTATTTATTTTTTGGAGATCCATATATATCATATTTAGGAGTGGCATGATAACTCTAATTTACTTTAGAATTCAGCAAAACAATGTGAAGCAAAAATGACCAAATGTGAACAAACTATTAAATCTAGTTATTCGTTCGTTATACTATTCTCTCTAGTTTCACTTAGATTATAAGTTTTGATAAGTTGGGGGGTAAAAAAGCCCAAAATTACCTGCACATAAACACAGCCATTGCCATTCACTTCCACCATATACTTTCCCTTAGTTGTTGGCAATGGAATTTGTTGTAGCAACAAACGGTTCTTATCATTCACTTGGAAGGCTGTATTGAATCCTTGGTCAGAGAAAATTTGCACTGAATTTTGTCTATTCTTAGAGAAAGTGAGCCTCTGGAATAGCGTCAGAGCTTGGAGAGCCACAATGGTATCCTAAAAGAAGAATGGCAAATTGTATTAAAGCATACCATGGGATTTAGCAATCAGTCAAATACAGCTGTGATTTATTTAAAAATAATTTAAAATGCGATTACATCTTTTTCCATGCATTTTACTTTGTTTTGTGAACTATACTGTCTTGGGTGCTGTATAATTTAAACAGATAAATGCGGTTTGTGGCAACATTTCTGTTCAAATCTTTAACACAAACAAAACATTGTTTAATAGAATAAAAATGTAAGAAAATGCCAAGAAAATTTTTTTAAATGCCTATCAAATCAGGTTTTGTTTTACCAAACATCAAAACATACAACGAGGCCAAAATATCAATGGGAAAAACAAAAAGACTAAAAAGATGACAAAATAAATATGACTTTATATTTCAATAACAGTAGCATTTCAAATCATTGAGACAATTAATTATTACATAAATGACATCGAGACAACTGGCTGGCCATTTAAAGTTAGGTCTCTACTGTAACTCTATCAAAATACATCCTATAAAATTACATCCCATAAAATTATATCCTATAAAATCAAAATATATCCTATAAAATGAATCATAATAGAAATACGATGAATTAATTCATATTACAGAAAAGTCTGATAATATATTTATATAATTTTTTGTGTTGAGTACTATTCTTAGTTTTAAAGTGAGAATCTTCAGTAGAATAATTATATTCAGTGAAAATGAAAAGAAAAGAATGTGTATTTTAAAGCATGATAAAAATTGGAAGAAAAACAAAGTTGACAAGGATGTTACATGCATTAGTAAGGTTAATATCTTTACTATATTCAGAAGTCTTACACATAATCAAGGAAAAGATTAATATCCCTATTAGGAAATATACAAATGATATGACCAGGAAATTTATAATATATGAAATAAAAGAGAACTTTAAAAAAATGAAAGCATATTCTATCTAAGTAGAAACCAGGGAGATTTATTTTTATACAGAATGTATTACTAATTTTATTGTATCAGATCAAGAGAAATGATTTTGAAATTATATAATGAAAGGTACACACTGCTGATGATAATGCAAATTGAGAACACCTTTTCTGATAAAATCATAGCTAATTTTATACAGAACATTTAGTAGGTTAGTACTTAAGTTTTTGTTTTAAAAATTAAAGTAAAGCATATTTGAATAAGTATTTAGAGATTATTACTAGATAAAATGCTACATCTGTAAAAAACCTGAAAGACAGCAAACTGAAAAATGATAGCAAGTTCAATAGTGACAACAATTACATTTAATTGCATAAATGTAATATATAAATTTAAAGGCCAATACCACCAACGCACAGCAAGTGCTCAATTTTCTTGTGCATAGAAATTTTACAAAGATATAGAGTTACCTTTGTGGAGAAGAAACCTCCACGGGAATTTTGCTGCTTTGCCACCCAATGTACAATCTGAGATGCATAGGACAGTTCTTCTGAAGTCAGCTGTGGCTTGAAAAGAAGAGCCAATAGCCCATAACAGGTCATCTCTATATCTGCGGAGGAAGCCTGAGGGTAGTACAAAGATGACGATCCTTCCATAGAAAACCTCTCTTCCAGTTCCCAGTACACGGAGCCACCTGACCAAAAAGTGAAAGGAATTCAACAGTGTCTGTGTCAAAGCATGGCATATAACTGTGTGTGGTCAAATGGGTGGTATTTGAGGGAGTGCAAACCTTACAACTGGTAATAAAGAAACATGAGGGGATGATAATTATCCCACTGCCAATCATTCTACTCATCCAGCATGTTACTCCAGGAAGGGTCAAAAACACTCACCTACTCTTTTTGCTTTTTTGTTCAGCTCATTGAAGAAGAATTCCCTTTTTTCTTCATAGCCTACTAAACTGTAAGTGTAGGCTAGGAGAGCCTGCTCATAAGTAGTCATAGCTCTTTCCCTAGATACAGTCTCTAAGCACTGGAGACCCTTTTGAATAGCCATAAACTGCAAAGAATAAAAAAGAAAAAATCAAATGTGCACACAAAAACACATACAAAAACACAGATGTAGATATGATCATTGCTGGAAAAAAATTAGGAATGAATCTTGTTTGTGCTGAAACATTCAAAGGGCAAATACAACATATTCATTTTAATTTCTACATAGTTCCATCTGCACAGTGTAATTTGACGATTCAGAAGAATATTGATTCAGTATTATTCAGCATACGTGGTAGCTACAAACATATAGCTCTACTTCCTATTACTATATTGTTGGCATAAAATGTTCTATGTTCATAAGAAGCAAGTTAGTGGGATCACCAGTGGGCTACATACCGAGACAGGGTGGTCAGCTTCAAGCAGAGCACCGATAACATATGCAGTTAGAGAGATTTCATTATCTTCTTTTCCCTGAATGAAACATAGGGGTAACATGTCAGTCTCATGGAATTCAGAGGAAGGGTATTTCTAAATCTAATATATTTGAAAACTCAGTTTCTTTGTTTTCTTTTCCTATATTTTTGGGAGGTGAAGTTTTTCATGTCCTCAAAAGATACTGTTTATCAAAAGTAGGAAATAGAGAACAAACACCTGAACATTTTATATAAACAGGAACATCACTTGTCAAAATAACTTACGGGCCTCAGAAGGCATTTAGAATCAAAGGAGGGAGAGAATGTTCTGCAAAGTTCTAATTTAATTCTCACCCTCATATTTACCCTAGAAATAATATAAAAAGTATCATGAAAAGAATGCATGCTATGATATTACTATGATTAAAAGAGTATAGTATAAAATAGAAATATTTTATAGTAGTATAATCAGTAGATCAATCAATAGAGCAAAAAGAAATCATATCAAGTATAGAAAACAATGTAACAAAGTTAGCCTCAAAAATCAGTAGAAACAGAAAGCATTAATTAACAAGAGGTGTCATGATAAGTGGTGAACTATTTGGAATATAGAAGTAAATTACATATAAATTACACAACATACTGAATAAATTCTAGTATGTCAATAATATTAGCTATAAAGAAAATCAAACTAGCTCCAAAAGATTAAGACAGTTACAAATAAGAAAAAATAAACTAAAAATAATCATATGAAAAATATTTGACTTTTGAACCGATTGACCTATGAACAAAAATAGACATTAAGCACCATCTTTTTTCTTCTATATTTTCAAAGATTTTTGTTTTCATACTTATATTACTCAGAGTCAGCAGTAGTGCTATGAGTTAGATACTCTACATGTAAAAAGAATCAAAATTGGCACAATTTTACTAAAAATCAATCTGGTAACGTTTTATCAGAACCTTAAAAAATTACACTTTTAGATAGCTATCCTAATTCAATAATGAACTAGGGGCCTATTTACATATAAGAATGTTAACAAAACATTATTTTGAGTTTATTAAGCATTACTGAAACCTCAAGAAAGATTTTGGCTTATTCATATGATGATGTATAGAGAGCTATTAATTTTATGTTTTTAAGTTATTCTAATGACATGGCGGAGTTATTATAAATAATGTTAGGTTTCAAAAAGGGAAGACTAAAAATCCATGCAGGATAATCTCAATTATATTTATAAAGCATAAGTAAAAAGACTGAAGGAAAATATTGCCAAAACATTAATGGTGATTATTTCTGAATTGTTGACATATGAATAATATTTTGGTCAATATCTTATATGAAATCTCCGAGCTACTTTCAATAAATAAATACTACTATGATAATTATGAAGAAAACATAAGTTTTAAAACACTAGAAATAAAAGGCATATTCATTATGAACACTTATCTCAGGGATATTAGCAAGTAAGAGCAAAACAAATTTAATTCTAATAATAAAACAATATTGATAAACAATTTCTTAAATGATAAAGCACTAAGCTATTAAGAATTATCCAGGTTCTGTTACTTCTTTGTTTACACTTTTACTAATAATCCTGCTCCTGCACCCTGCCCCCAGTCACCACAGTTACTGTTAGAATCTTCTAGAGTTTTTAACCTGACTGAAGGAAAGAAAATGTTCCATTTGCTATAAAGAAACATTTTATTGGTTTTCAAGATAATTAGTTTATGCTAGTAGAAATTCCCGTTCAACAATTTTTACCAATTTCTTCAGTGTACTTTGGGATTCACTAAACAATTATAATGAAAGAATAGAAAACTGTAAGGTAGAATCTCATCAGTACCTTCAAAGCATTGTTGAAGACTTTGCCAAAATTTAGGAAGCAGCCATCTGGTTTCTGAATATTTAAGAGCCAAATAAGCGTTTGGGATTGAACTTTGTCATCGATATAAATGTAACGTTTAGCCTGTGCAAATGACTTGTAAACAAATGCAGTGAGCCTGGAAAAAAAAGATATACAGTGCATATTATAACAACCATTGAGAGGCAGGTGAATTCTCATTAAAATATGTGACTTGCTTCTGGCCAGGCATGGTGGCTTACGCTTGTAATCCCAGCACTTTGGGAGGCCGAGGCGGGTGGATCACAAGGTCAGGAGTTCGAGACCAGGTTGGCCAATATGGTGAAACCCCCTCTCCACTAAAAGTATGAAAATTAGCCGGGTGTGGTCGTGGGCACCTGTAGTTTCAGTTACTTGGGAGGCTGAGGCAGGAGAGTCGCTTGAACCTGGGAGGCAGAGGTTGCAGTGAGCCGAAATCATACCACTGCATTCCAGCCTGGGCAACAGAGCGAGACTCCATCTCAAAAAAAAAAAAAAAAAAAAAAAGAAAAAGAAAAAGAAAGAAAGAAAAAAAGTGTAACTTGCTCCAATTATGTTTTTAGTTTCACATCCTGAAAATTTCTTTCTCAAATTCTAGCCGAACGTGTCCACCCACCCATCTCTTTGGCTTAAGGGATGATTTAAGTTATTCTAATGACATGGCAAAGTTATTACAAATAATGTTAGGTTTCAAGAAAGGAAGACTAACCTCTCATACAGGATAATCTCAATTATGTTTATAAAGCATAGGAGAAAAAGACTGAAGGAAAATATTGCCAAAACATTAATGGAGATTATTTATGAGTTGCTCAGGTAAGAATAATATTTTTATTAATTTGCATATTACTGATTTGCTTAATTTGCATATTACTGATTTGGTAATAATTTATATGTTGCTGGTTAATAACTTAAATCAAGTCTCCATCCATTTGACTTAAATCCTTTCTCTTCCTCCTTCTCTGAATTCATCACTCATGCCCTCAATGAAGAGTCACCTTCTCTATAACATCTTCCCAGATTCTTTTATCTCTACCCGAAGCAAAACTAGAATTCCTGCACTTGTCCCCTCTTAACATCTAAGAGCTTATTGGGAAATTATAGGATGTTGTAACTAGAAAAATATCTTAAGAGGACAAGATGAGGCATGTGTGCCTTATTATCATTTCATGATAACCTGAGGTCTACAGGGTTTAAATGGCTCATCCAAAACGAGCTGTAGTTTATCCTTAGTTAACTTCTCCTTTGTAGACTGGTATTCCTAACAGGTAAACACGGTCGGATTCATCCATGTGTGTAATATGCATTGCATTTAGTCCAAACACGTCATCACACAATTGCTGGAAAAGTTGCCATGCCTATGTACTTCCATAGGATCATGTGCATATTTTTATTATAGCTTTTATCACGTTGTGTTTTAATTTTTTTTTTCTTACTTGCCTTTTCCCACTATACTCCACACTTCTCAGAGTCAAGGGTCATGTACTATCAAGAGGCAAAATAATGTAGTGAGTGAAGGTTCACATTCTGGAACAGACATTCAAGTTCTGCCACAATATTGGCAATATGAACTTGCACAAATTATTTAACGTCTCGGTGGGTTGTGGGTAGAATTGTGTTGCCTCCTCATTCAAATTCAAATGTTGAAGCCCTACACCTCAGTATCGGAGAATTTGACTTGTTTTTAAAGATAGGGTCTTCAAAGAGGTAAGTTACAATGACGTCATTTGAGTAGACTCTAATCCAATATGACAATAGGACTGGTGTCCTCACAAGAAGAGGAAATTTGGACACAGATATGCACTGAGATAAGACCATGAGAAGACAGGGAGAAGACAGCCATGTCCAAGCCCAGAAGACAGGATCAAAAAAATGTCAACATTATTAACACCTGAGTCATGGACTTCTGGCTTCTGGAATCATAAGAAGACAAATTTCTGTTGTTTACACCATCGTCTGTGGTGCTTTTTTATGGTACTTAGCAAACTAATATATTGTGTTTCTGTTTCTTTATATGTAAAATGGGTGTCACGATGCTATCTGCCTCACTGGGTAATTATGGAGATTTACTACCCTCAATTAGAAAAGAAACAATAATGATTATTATAGTGAGCATCTGTCTTTTTGTACCTCAAGGATGTATTACTGTTCCCAGGACATAGCAGCTAGGGGTGAATATGTATTTGTAAATAAAAGTTAATAATATAGGGAATAAATTTTAAAATTTAACTTGCATCTCATTAATCACCCTGTCTTTTAGGCTTACAGTAATAATGCAATCTTTGCTTAAATTATTTTGGTTTTAGTGCTTATTTCCCCATTTGTCGCAACCAGGATTCTGCTCCAATATAGGTTTTTAAAGTCTCATTAGGAGGATTCATAATTACACAGCACAATTTCTGAGTGGCACTATCAGTTATCATAAACAATCTTGAGACTATCTTTAGGTTAGGTTGGGATATTATTGTTTCAATGGAATAATTTGCTTCTATAATAAATGTAGTTTCATACCTTTTATCCTGCTCTATTGAGTTACTTTGTCTAGTAATTTGCTTATGTATCATGTATAATTTTTTTGTAAGTAAAAGATAGAAATACCATAAGTCTTTAACCCAAGAGCCCAGGAATCCTATTAAAAGAATGTGTATATGTGTGTGGAAGTTTGTATATTTATAGTTTGTGGGGGAAGATCCATAGTTTTTATAAAATTCTCAAAAATCACTTGAAAAAAATAAGTAGATTAGAAGTAATTAGAAACATCTAGTTAAACTGATGTAAATAACAAAACTTCAAACCATGTGTGTCCATGTTCATCTTTATGTCCAAAGGTACTATATGATCCATCGAAGTGTTTATAAGACAGCTGCCTCTGATAACCTGAAACAAGAAGAGATATTATTTTTCAAATTAAAATGGATGATCCAGAAGAAAAGTTGGATAAGTTGAATATTTGTGTTAGTTATAAATGGATGTATACATACAGACAAATACATTCACGTACTTAACAAGCAAAATAGCCGGGATTCAGGGATTTAACTGAGAGGAGCAAAATAAGGCTTCCAAATGCTTTACCTGTGGTCAGGTATCCAATAATCTTGGATTTGATCTCTTCGGTCAGTTGTTGAGTCTGACTCAGATAGTCCAAGATGTAAATATTGGGAGTGAATAGGGCCATATTCTGCTCTCCACAACCAAAAGGCAGGTGAAGAAGATTCTGTAGGTTCTGCATGGCAGAACCAAGAATGTCTCCTGAAAAATCAATCAAGTCAATATGAAGGACTTTATAAAAATCGATAAGATGAAGAATATTAGTTTGTATTCAACATCTCTATGTCATAGATACCGGAAATAATTATTTTAACTATTATCTGGATCTTATTTTCTCTTCTATTTGTTGGACCCACACTATAGAATTAGCAAGACAACTCAGGGCCTTGTTTTCAGAACCATGGTGGAGATATGTTATCCAAAGCAGCACAGCCAAGAGCAGAAGAACCCAAAAGTTTGTGGGAATCAAAATTTCTGGAGAGCTCCCAGGGTGAAGTAGAAAACTCCAGGTCAATCATCATTTCAAAAACAACAGGATTTGGGCCCAAAATAAACCTTTGTAAAATGCTTGCCATTTATCAGATGCTGTTCTGAACACTCTGCTCAGGCTCGTTCATTCAATGCTTATAATAATAACACAAATGGGTATTATTTTCTTCATTTATAATGAAATTGAGGCACAGAGAGGCTGAAAATTTTCCCAGCATCATCCGGAAAAGACACAGCGGAGTCAGGAATTCAGCACACACAATAGTGCTTCAGAGTGCCTGGACTTGGACACTTCCCTACACACTTTCTACCAATACCTAATAGTTGTGTAGCATTTACTACATGTCTCGAGATGTCTAAGCATCTTAACTCATTTAATTTTTGTAACAATCCTATGAAATAAGTAATACTATTATCTTTAGGTAAGGGATGAAGAAATGAGACACAGAGAGGTTCAGCAATTTTCCCAAGGTGACACAGCAAGTGGTAAAAATGGGATTCAAACCCAAGGCAGCCTTCTGGGAAAGTCAGTTCTCTTATCCACTGTGCTTTGCCACTGTAAAGAACTTCTACAGTCCGAAGACTGAAATCATATCAGGTATCTTTTTGAATCACAAGGGTATGAAACTAGAAATAAATAACAGGACAAAAATTCACAAATATGTAGAAATTGAACACATGCCTGAATACCCACTGGGTCAAGGAAGAAATCAAAAGGGAAATAAAAAAATACCTTGAGACAAAAGAAAATGGAAACACAACATACTAAATCTTATGGGATACAGCAGAAGCAGTTTGGAGAGGTAAATGTATATTCATAAACTGCTATATCATAAAAGAATAAAGATCTCAAATAAATGATCTAATGTTACATTTTAAGGAACCAGAAAAAGAACAAACTAAGCCCAAAGGTAGCAAAAGAAAGGGAATAACAAAGATTAGAACAGGAATAAATGAAGTAGAGACTAGAAAAACAATCAATGAAACTAGTTTGTTGAAAACATAAATGAAATCGACAAACCATTACCTAAGATAAAAAGAGTGAAGACTCAAATAAACAGGACCATAAATGAAGGATGAGATATTAGAACTTATACCACAGGGATACAAAGGATCATATAAAACTACTATGAAGCATTATATGCCAGTAAACTGATAATCTAGAAGTAAATACATTCATGCACACACATAACCTGCTAAGACCGAATCATAAACAAACAGTCTGAGAAGACTAATAGTGAGTAAGGAGATTTAATCAATATCACAGGTCTCCAATCAAATAAAAGTCCCAGACTGGATGGCTTCCCTGATGAATTCTCCCAAATATTTAAAGAACTAACATCAGTTCTTACCAGACTCTTCCAAGAAATCAAAGTGGAAGTAATACTTCCAAATTCATGTTACAAGTCTAGTATTACCCTGATACCAAAGCCAGACAAGGACATTACAAGAAAAGAAAACTACAGACCAAGATCCCTGATGCATATAAACCCCAAAAATCCTCAACAAAACACTAACTAGCTAATTGAATTCAATGGCTCACTAAATAGATGGAAACTGAGCCATTTGCTATTAAGAGAGCCTAAAAATAAGAAGGGTTTAGAATGATGGTGCTGGATATAATGGTGTAGCGTCTGTGACTTGTATTTGTTGGATATCATTTTGGTAATGAGACTTATTTGCTCAAAGCCAAAAGCTCAAGTAAGTGCAGGTCGTCTTTGGTTTTGATACTGGAAGATGTTCTGGATATAAGCTGAGTGTTCTTCCCCTCCCTGTTAGTATTTCTCTGGTCTATACTTCTTCTACTGCAACAACGCAAGATACAACCATAATGCCACATAGAGTGCAGAATTCCTTCTATTGTACAGTATTCTTTAGATATTCCTCTTAAATCTTTAATCTGGGCTGTATATAGGTGATGACTAGAAGGTAGGGGCTAAACAGTCCAGAATTGTTTTTTGAAAAGATAGAAATAAATCATGGAGGTAACTATCTTTGAAATCTGGAATGAGCAAGGAAGCAATTTGCCCTTTTTAACATGGGAACAATGACAGGAATATATTCTATTTAATTTTGGCATACATTTTATGTTTCTATGTCTAAATACGTCTTACAGTTATTCTTATTACCCTTAAGCTTTTCCAGTTGTTGGCGCGTTACTGGGGTTCTAGGTTTACAGGGCCTGTAAGTTACGCGTAGGACGCTTTGCCCAGCTTTGGTCATTGTCCCACAGGGACCACTGCCTTTGTGTGGAATGCTGTTTGCTCCTACCTGAGTGTTGTAATTTCAGGGCAAAAGAAGTGAAATATCGATGTTAACCAGTTCAGCACACTGTACTCTAAAAATCACTGGTTTGTGAGAAAACATAAAGTTTTTCCTTACTGAGGTAGCCTTAAATGAGACATGAGCCAGAAATGCTAATGATGGGAGTAAATTTTTATGTGTCAGATGAAATGGCCTTTAAGAAAGGAAAGTGAGTGTGTCATATATAACAACTTAGTCATATATACCAACCTCAATTATAAAATTCTTAGGCTAGAAATGCAGTCTAAAACAGATGACAAAATAGAACCATGGCAGAAATAGGTATAATTTTTCTCTTCTTTCCAAGCCTATGTATTATAGTGCTTTGCAGACTTACCAAGGATAGACCAATAAGCTCTAGGTGAATCTTTTACAAGATTATCTGGTAAAGTTAGCACTACTGGTTGAGATACTGTGGATCCTAGGAAACAGTAAAGTGAAATTATTAATTCAGATCTCTCATTTATTTTAAAAACCATGATTTTGACTTTGAATATAAGTTATCTTCTTGATTGTTAAATCACTTAATGTCTACTTATTGACTATTCCCAACTCTGAAATAATCAGAAAAAAGGTCAAAGAGATTCCTATAATTATAACTAATCATATTCACATAAACTCTTCACAATCAGTTACAATTTAACATATAATGAAACCTTAACTTTGGTGAGTACATTCCAATTTACTTTTGCACCTATGATTTAATTGGATTTTCACAAAACAACTTATAGGATGAATAGACTAGATGTTTTTCCTGCCTTGGTATAGAAGAGTATGCTTAGGCCAAAAGAAAATAAATTTGGAACATCTCCTAATTGTAAGTGATAAAACACTGAATCTGAACCCACGCTTTCTGAATTGGGTTGAACATAATTTTCATACTGGTATTAAAAATACTCCACTACCTGTGTATGCTCCTTAAGGTGACAAAATATTGGAATATAAAATGAGATCTCTGGCTACTATTAACTCCAGGGGCCTCTAATATTTCTAACATTCAAACAAACAAATAAATGGTGGCAAAAGCAAAATAAATTAGATAATAGAAAGAAATCTAGTTGCAGTCTGGTACTATTTATAGGGCAATTAATTGTTGCAGTGTTGGAAACAAATATTTTTAAGCAATAGATGTGAGACAAAGCCCAGATAGGTAATGGACTTCAGAAGATGTGGTAATCAGAAAAAAAGACTTGTCAGAATTTGGTTCAGAGGTGGGAGGATAAAATAAATGACATACATTAGGTAGAAGAAATTCTTCTCTGGTTGAGTGCTTTGGACAGAACTTTTAGAGTCATAGTTACTATTTTTAATGACAAAATTAAGGCTTAGATGGGTAGAAATTAAATGGTAGAGATAAGGGTTAAAGTCACGGATACTTGAATTTCTGAACTAGGGAACAGTCAACAAGGAAGAACTAAAAGTTTAAAATTTGCTTTGGCTTGTGAAATTATTAAGTTTTATTACTTGAACGTAATTTAATCTTTCCCAGCAGCCATGTTCTGAGAAGATAAATAATAAAACCCTTCATTCTAAAACAAAGACAAACAAAAGTTTCATTCAATATTGCCATGTCAGCAAAAACATGTAAAGATATCTACTTGCCATTTGTACAAATAAGTGAGCCCTGTGTCATCTCCTTTTCAATACCTTCAGGCTAATTGTTGGAAGAAAAAAAGAAAGTAGTCATGATTAATTTCATAATCAACAATATTCTGAATATTCAGTTTATTCATAAATTAATAATAATGCCTAAATAGAACAAATCACCTTCAAAATTTATTCCAGATAGTGCATCTATGAATTATTAAGCCCAAGATAATGCAGAGATGACCCATTTGATTTTGCATGCTATACAATAAGCTGTGTTACCAAAATGAAAATCAAGGATTTTCATAAAGATCCTTCAAGCTCCAAAATTCTTTCCCTCTATTGCAAGACTATTATACAGTTGACTTTAAATATTCTTTTTTTTTTTTTTTTTTTTTTTTGAGACAGAGTCTCGCTTAGTCGCCCAGGCTGGAGTGCAGTGGCGCGATCTCGGCTCACTGCAAGCTCCGCCTCCCGGGTTCACGCCATTCTCCTGCCTCAGCCTCCCGAGTAGCTGGGACTACAGGCGCCCGCCGCCTCGCCCGGCTAATTTTTTGCATTTTTAGTAGAGACGGGGTTTCACCGTGTTCGCCAGGATGGTCTCGATCTCCTGACCTCGTGATCCGCCCGCCTCGGCCTCCCAAAGTGCTGGGATTACAGGCGTGAGCCACCGCGCCCGGCGACTTTAAATATTCTTTGCATAAGTGGATGAGATGTGTACCTCTGGCCTTCTTTTCCAAATATTTGATTGAAATACTGTGTTTTATCTTTGGATAAGTGGTTCACTCCTCTTTCCATGGGTTCTGAAAGCTATACTTTATGCTTCTTAATGGAGATAAATCTTTGAAATACACACAGATTGTTTTCCTCAAGGCCCAAAAGTTTTACTTCGAAGTCATACCTCTACCAGCAAGGGTTTGATCAGTGTATCCCTCCAGCCAATGTCTGGAGCTGTAGATGACCCATTCCTGCAGCCACTATTTTGCAGGGTTTCAGCAGTGACAGTGAGGTTGACTGTACCTTAAGTGGCATAAAATGTAAATGGCAGTTATTTGAATGAACATATAAGGAGGTAGAAATCATTTTGAACTCTATGTTGAGGTAAATTGTTAAAATAATTGAAATTTGACAGGGGAGAGAATAAAATATGACCTGGAAAATAAACACTCTTGAAGTCAAGACTTGATTCCAACTCCCCACCCCTGTCCTCAGGCATACTGGTCTTGGGTTGTGAAAGAGAATACCATCATAAGGAATGGAAGAATGGATAAGCGGTGCTGGTAAGTAATGGGTAAATTGCCTATCATAGACAAAGAGTCTAACATGAGCTCTTAGGGGGATTTACAAAGGGATGTGAAAACATATAATAACTATAAATCTTACCCAGTGTTTGGGGGGTAACCAGCCAAGTAAAGGATTTTTTCTCATTGCCACATATACAAATATTTTCATGTTCAGTTGAGAGAAGTCTGGCTTGGTAAACACTAGATGCTTTTAGTACAGTATTAACCTGTGAGGGCCCGATAAGGAGAGAGAGAGAAAAAGTATTTAATCTTTTCCATACATAAACATAGCAGAGTCATACAAGTCTGAGAAGTTAGAAAGGAAGTTCCCCACCTTTCATATTTTCTGCTGTGGAAAGAATGGTTTCCAAACCATGAGACCTTCAAAGTCTTACAACAGAGTTATAATTTGACCTTTGGCACTTAGTGACTAATTACTCTGAAAAACCAGTATTTAAGTCTTATATAATAATGCATTACTTCATAGAACTGCAGCGGAATAAGCAGATGTTTTGGCCAATTTGGGTTGACCAAGTTATAAGCTCTTGGGAGCCTGTTTTCTTTTTCTTTTCTGTAAATTGAGGACATTGTCATCTACAGTTCACAGCCATGTGTGCCATGGCAAATAGCAGATACAAAGCATCTAGAAGACTGTATCGCAACTCAGGCTCACGAATAAAAACTTTACTAACAAGGAAGCAAAAACAAACTTTCCTGAAAATGAAAAAAATGTACTTTTATTTTTTCCTAAAAAATAGCTTCCTAATAAACTGAATAGTTCGACTTGCTTGATTTTTTTTTTTTTTTAAGTAAACAGTATCACTTAAAGTAAAATCTGTTGATTAGGTTTGTTACCTGGCACTTTGGACATGTCATTTTGTCACTACTCTCTACTATGTTCACCAAATAATTGGATGTCAATAAAAGATTGGGTTTGGGGATCATACCATATTGCAAACCATTGAAAGAGATGAGGTAATGCAAAAAACAAAGGCCACATTATTATTATAGATCTAGTTGAAGTTTGTTATTTTGGTAAAAGTTAAAGAGATGGGAAACAAATGTGAATGCCTATTATTTGCAGTGTATTGTGTAAGGCTTGTGGTTTACATTATCTCATTCAATTCTCTTAAGGACCCAGCCAAGTATGTATTACTAAAAGCATTTTACACCAGATACACTGAGGCTGATGGAGATCAGTACCTTGTTCAAAGCAACAGAACTAGACAGTGTAAAAACCAAGATATAAACCCACATAGAAATGGTGTGTGTGTTTTTTCTATTGTGAAATTGCTGGGGTTTTTTTCCATAGCTATTGGTCAGCTCTCAAGAGCCTATGAAACTCCTAAGCTGTCGTGTATTTTGCATATCCTCATGTATCCCAAAGGTAAACAAATTTAAAATCTAATTTGAGAACATTCAGCGTAATTATTCACAAGGCTTCAAAAGGGTCTTATACATAAAATTATTGAATACGTTGAAGAATCAAAAGTTCTAGGGATCTCTTCAATCATTTCCACCCACCCTCCCCTCACATACAATAATAAAAAGTAGCTTACACCATAGAGCTTAAGTTCTTTTATGTTCAGCCAGTCACCTAGATATAATAATTTATACATCTGGCCGGGCGCAGTGGCTCAAGCCTGTAATCCCGGCACTTTGGGAGGCCGAGACGGGCAGATCACGAGGTCAGGAGATCGAGACCATCCTGGCGAACACGGTGAAACCCGGTCTCTACTAAAAAAATACAAAAAACTAGCCGGGCGAGGTGGCGGGCGCCTGTAATCCCAGCTACTCGGGAGGCTGAGGCAGGAGAATGGTGTAAACCCGGGAGGCGGAGCTTGCAGTGAGCTGAGATCCGGCCACTGTACTCCAGCCTGGGTGACAGAGCGAGACTCCGTCCCCCGCCCCAAAAAATAATTTATACATCTAAGTCACACATTGAGTGGTTGGTAGAGCTTGTTAATGTTTTTTAAAAACTTAGGAAGGAAAGACAAGTTCTTACCAAGTTCTGATCATCAGGCAACTGATATTTGAAGATAATTTACATAGGGAAGAACTTGCTATTTTACTAAGAGCTGGTACCTGAATACAGCTCTTCAGATAGTTGAAGACATTGGCCTTCAGAGTGAATGCTTCTCCTCGAACCACCGAATAGGGCAGAGTGAGATCCACAAAGAAGGGCTGAAAAGCTGTCATGGAGACAGTTGGGGAGAGGCCAAATCCAGCTTTGTCATTCATGCAGAATCCACTGGCCTTCCATTGTGTAATTGTATCCGGAACAGTAAGCCTAAGGTTGGCTGCACCTGAGGAGCTAATAAAAGAGATAGCATACAGATTCAGAGAGAAGCTGTCACCGTGTAACACATGTATAATTGGATCATTCCACTTCCTTGGAGCTCTACATTTCCTCCTTTGATGGTTCAATGGTCTGCTAAACTACAGTAGGCAAATTCTCTTTTTTTTTTTAATCCCATTCTTCCTCTGTTTTGCTCCATATCATACCTTATCTGTAAAGAAGCTTAACATTAAGCTTTTATGTCCAGTGCATTAGCTTTCCTTACCTTTGAGTCATCTTTGACTCTACTGTTTCTTAATTGTGAGATCTCATCTTTTAATTCTATTTTAAATTTTATGATACTATGTATTTTCTTATAAACCCTGAACAATTATGAACCATTAAAATACTCGACATGGGCATTAATCTTTTACTTTCTTATAAAACACTGAGAAAGATACTTTCATCTCTGTGCATTTCTGTTTTTCGTTATCAGTAGACACTATGAGTGGTCTTTAACACCAAAATATTTGGAAATGTTTGAGTGAGTAGGAGACATGAATTAATGACTCATTTAATTTACTCAGAATATCTAAATTGGCAATTTGTTTAACTTTAGTTTACTTATAAGTCGTTGCTATCACATTCATCCAACTTTACTGATAAGTATAAAACATTAGCCATATAATACAGTTTTTAAGTTTAAAGTGTGCACATTAGCCTTATACTTGATATTTTTATGGCACCTACTTAGAAATTTATTTTTTTCCAACTTCCTTTCCTCCTCTTCTTCCTCCCCTTTATTATTTCCTTTTTTCTTCCTCTTTTACATTTTCTTTTCTCCTCTTTCTCCTTTCTCCCTTACCTCCATATGTATTTGTTGAGTATTATGTTCATCATGTAATAAAACAAAAATTTCAGCGTGCTTTATAGTCTCCCGTACAACTTTCCTTCCAACAACATCCAAGTTCTTATTTAAAAAAGTGATAAAACATAAGGTAAGAAACATAATAAATAGAGTAAGAGTAAGAAACATAAAACATACAGTAAGAAAAAGAAATAAGGAAAAAATAAAAGGAGAAAGTGAAAGGAAGAAAAAAGAGAAGTTAGAATCCTATCATAGGCTCTGCAGAATTTTTGACACACTCTTAGTTTTCAGTCTTGGGGACATATTTATTTCCATAAGCCTGGCAAATATGAATGTTGTCTTTCATTCAGATAAAAAGAAAAATTAAATGAAGAAAAACGCAATTAAAAATACTCACTCAGTTGTAATAAGATTCCAAACCCAAGTTTCAGGAAATGATTTTCTCAGAGTTTCACCATGAAATTTACTCTTGAGGTCTGAACCTGCATAAGCCTCTGAATGAATATAAAGAAATATCTATAAGAATGTTATCACCACAAAAAAAGATAAGTATTTGAACTAATGGCAATGCTAACTAATGATGTGATCATTTCACAGTACTTAAATGTATTGAAACATCACAGTATACCTCATAAATATATACAGTTATCTATCAATTAAAACTAAAATAAAACTTTAAAATAAAAATAAAAAAGTAGGGGGGCTGGGCACGGTGGCTCAAGCCTGTAATCCCAGCACTTTGGGAGGCCGAGACGGGCGGATCACGAGGTCAGGAGATCGAGACCATCCTGGCTAACACGGTGAAACCCCGTCTCTACTAAAAAATACAAAAAACTAGCCAGGCGAGGTGGCGGGTGCCTGTAGTGCCAGCTATTCGGGAGGCTGAGGCAGGAGAATGGCCTAAACCCGGGAGGCGGAGCTTGCAGTGAGCTGAGATCCGGCCACTGCACTCCAGCCTGGGCGACAGAGCGAGATTCCATCTCAAAAAAATAAAAAATTAAAAATTAAAAAAAAAATAAAAAAGTAAAATTTTATCTGAAGAAAGGCAAAGCAACATAAAAATAATTAGTTATTTCATATCTAAAAAATCAGATTTAACTTCTTAGCATTATGTTTTGAGGACAAGATTTAGTAATAATAGTAGCCATCATTTATTGAATTACTGCTATTTCTCAGTCATGATCGAAAATGCCTTTTACATATATAAACTCATTCAATCTTCATAATAAACTTCGACAAAACTTTGTCTATTTAGGCATGTCTTATGTTTGGTGAATAATATATGAATATTTCACAGATGTTTATTAAAAATTGATATTATAAATTATTCATCCCTGAAATAATCTATCAGTGATATTTTGTTATATTGTACCTAAAAATACATTACATGAGTAATATGAAAATACACTATCCTATAAAATAATTAAAAGATTAAAAATAGGCCAGGCGTGGTGGCTCACGCCTGTAATCCCAGCACTTTGGGAGGCCGAGGCGGGCGGATCACGAGGTCAGGAGATCGAGACCATCCTGGCTAACACAGTGAAACCCCATCTCTACTAAAAATACAAAAAATTAGCCGGGTGTGGTGGCGGGTGCCTGTAGTCCCAGCTACTGGGGAGGCTGAGGCAGGAGAATGGCATGAACCTGGGAGCAGAGCTTGCAGTGAGCCGAGATTGCACCACTGCACTCCAGCCTGGGCGACAGAGCAAGACTCTGTCTTAAAAAAATAAGTAAATAAATAAGTAAAATAAAATAAAATAAACTTTCTCTTTGACCTCTACCACTAATTCCCACTTCATCTGACTATCTTAATAACACAATGTTCATTTTAAATTATTTTTCTTATTATTCAGTTTCCTGTTTAGCCTCCTATGTAAATTCCTTGGGTTACTGTTTGTGTACCATCTTTCATAGTCTTTCAAAGTATAAATATTGCTTAGAGGTCTATGAGACTTCAATGTGAAAACTTACTCAATAGGAGGTTGCACAGGTAAACTTCAAATTGCAACAGCTTTATGATTCTTTATTTCCAGTTTTGGCTGTGGGCCTGCAGCCATTCCACAATTCCAGCCCCCATGCATGTGTAGAGGTATAATGGTATATTTCTGGTCACAATCACAATTGGGCTGCATAGTTTCAGCACTTAATATTGGCCTATTGGATTTGTTCAGGACTACTGCAAATCAGTGCTAGCTAAAGCTATTAGTTGTTTGCTGGTTTTAGGAATAACCTTGTATACAGACTATGACCTGTGTTGATTTATTTTTCCTAATTTTCACCTATCTTTATATTTATCAATAAACAAATGTCGAATACACATTATATATTACTTATTTAAAATATATTATATAAAATATTTTATATAATAAAATATATAACATATACAAATATAAAATATATAATAAAACATATTTTATATAATACATAATATATAAAAATTTAATATATTATATATACAAATATATAATACATACAATATACAAATATTTAAATATTATTTGCTGCCCTCTTCCTGAAGCATCCCTTCCCTCCATTTTCTAGCACTCTAATGTATTTTGTACATATCCTGGATCTGTACAAATTTTTCATCAATATGTAATTTTGCTTAGTATGTTTATTTTAAACTCATGTAAATACTTTTATAATTTAGATATTACTATGTTTCTTACTTTTCCCACTTCAAACTTCATTCTTAAAATTTGCTTATGTTATTTCTTAGCGCTTCCCTATATTCCATAGCCTGTATTTACCACGTATTACTTAATCCATCCCTTTAGTTATGGTCACCTAGGTTGTCTCCATTCCGTGCTAGTACAACCAACAATGCACCAAATATTATATAGTGTGCATCTCCTCGTATGGACTTGAGTTGTAGGCCTTGCTGTTTATGCCAAGAAGTTTAATTGCTATGTCTGAATGTTTATGCCAAGAAGTTTAATTGCTGTGTTTGAAGGTGCATGCCTGTTAATTTGAGTACTACGAGACCCCACACGATGTCTGTACCACTTTATAATCCCACCAATAGTACATACAGCGCTCGCATTTGTCTTGTTTGAATAACAATTACCATTTGAATTTTCCTTCTTTTCACCATTGGCAGATGTGTTAACTGGCTTCTTGATGTTCATTTAATTTTTTTTTCTGATTATTAGTGAAGTTAAATATTTCTCCATATCATTCTTATCTATTTGGTTCCCCTTTTTTGTATCATGTCTTTATTTTTTTGCCTATTTTTAAATATTACTGGACTTTTCTGCACAGTCTTTGATCAGGTTTCTGATTGAAGATCACTTCTTCATAGAGGTTTTCTCTGACTATCTTATTTAAAATAGCATCCTGATGTTCTGCTCTTTTCCTTTAACTTGTTTTATTTTCCATACAGTAGTTCTTTGAGAGATAGTAACTCACAATAGAGAAACATGGACTTTGGGATCAGAACGTCTGGATTATAATCCCATCTCTGTTATTTAGCATCTGTTACACTGAACAATTTCTTTAACCCGCCTAAGCTTCATTTTTCTCAATGATAAATTGCAGATAATAGCTTCTAATCTATAGACTATGATGAATACATGGATTGACATTTGTAAAATGCCTAGATGTAGCAACAATTCAGGAAAGATTAACTATCAGAGCACTTATTACCATCTGAAATTATGCCATTGATATAGTTTGAATATTTGTCCCCTCAAATCTCATGTTGAAATGGTATCCCCAACGTCGGAGGTGGGGCCTGACAGGAAGTGTTTGGGTCATGGGGGCAGATCCTGCATTGCTTGGTGCTGTTCTTGCAATGGTGAGTGGCTTCTTGTGAGATCTGATTGTTGAAAAGGGTGTGACACCTCTCCTCTTCTTGCCCCCATCCTGGCCACAGGAGACATTTGCTCCCCCTTGTCTTTCACCGTGACTGTACATTTTCTGAGGCCTGCCCAGAAACCGAGCAGATACCAGCACCATGTTCCCTGTACAGCCTGCAAAGCCATGAGCCAATTAAACCTATTTTCTTTATTTCTTTCTTGTTTTTGAAATGGAGTTTTGCTTTTGTTACCCAAGCTGGAGTGCAATGGCACAATCTCAGCTCACTGCAACCTCTGCCTCCTGGGTTCAAGCAATTCTCCTGCCTCAGCCTCCCAAGTAGCTGGGATTACAGGCGCACACCACCACTCCTGGCTAATTTTTTGTATCTTTAGTAGAAATGGGGTTTCACCATGTTAGCCAGGGTGGTCTCAAACTCTGGACCGCAGGTGATCTGCCTGCCTCAGCCTCCCAAAGTGCTGGGATTACAGGTGTGAGCCACTGCATCTGGCCCCTATTTTCTTTATAAATTATCCAGCCTCAAGAATTTCTTTATAGCAACACAAGAAATATACAAATGACAATATGTAGTCATTTGTACATTGTCTGCATCCCAAATTCAATGTAAATTTCATGAGTATAAAGATTTACTTGCATTATTCTCACTGTATTTCTAACTTCCGATATGATAGACCCATTAAATGAATTAAAAGACAAAGCAAAAGAAAATAATCACCTCCTCTCTTTTCCCAATCAGTTTAAAAGCATTAAGAGATTATAACCTGCCACCTGTCCTTCACATTATACTGTGACTTACCTAAGGATACGTAATCAGTATAGTCAAGATGGTTAGAGTCCTTGCACAATACTGGTTTCCGGAGGTGAGAGTTGGTAAAAATCTTTAATCCCATTGCCTTTTAAGATAAAATCAATTTTAGGTCACATAACAGCCTAGACTAGCAGTTTGAACTGGTTTTTTGTTCTACGTATATTTTCAATTTCCACTTATTTCTTTCTCCATCTCTAATTGTCATATATTTAGAGATACTTCGCTGACATTTCCTAAATTTCATGTCTTTGAGTTCCTTAGTTTCTCTAATTCTAATGGCTTTTGCTCTGTTTTCCTAATCAAGAGTTGTTGATGAAAACCTTTACATAAGAGAAGACAAAAAAAGACATCTCATGTCTTACCCCACTATACTTTCACTGCTTTGAATTTGGCATTTTTATTGAACTAGGGACAGGATGTCACTTATATACACTTTAATTATAGTAGAATACTTTGAAATAGTAGAAATTGAATTTGTGGGTAGATGTAGGAGCAAAATGGGGATTTATATTAGACACCAGTATATAATGTGCATAACATTATGTCAGGAAAGCTGATAATTCCCTCACATATTAGTTCTTTTTCTAATATTATAATATTATTATTTATTTAAAATATAGTTTTATAGTGAAGTTACAATAAGCTTATGATAACTTTACCTTATTATAACATATTATAACCTTATAACTTTATAATAATTTTTAAATAAAATTATATTAATACAACTTTAAAAAATATATTGACTTCATAATAATTTATTATAACTATATAAAATAACCATTATAACTTTATAATATAACTATTATATAATTATAACCATAATATAATAATAACTTTATCAGGTCTTTTTGCCATTATAACATTCTTTGAGATATTGTTTCTCAGACATTAGTACTAATTGTAAATTTGTACTCTAAGAATTCTGAGATTAAAAACCCACGCCATGAATATTTCTATTTATTTACACATTGTCACGTATATTCACCGTTTTAAGACATAGTTGTCTTACCTTCACAAGGTCATAGGCATCTTTTCCAAAGTCAGCCCATGCAGGTGTATAATAAATTCCATTGTAAAGGATATGTTCATCTTTAAGACATGGCACTTTAAGGCCATCTTCTAAGTTAAGTCCTTTGAAATAATAGCCATGTAGTTCCCTGGAATATAGCTGACTATACACCTAGATGGTAGAAGAAAATAAACTGTATTTTTTTTATAGAAAACAATTCATTTTTCCCCACAAGCAGTATATAAATAACCTAAATAATCCTATGAATATCCTATGTATATATCATCAGACCTATACCAAAAACACACATATTGAGAAAGTATAGGATCTTAGATCTGTCAAAACTTTGAAATACTATTTAATCAGTTAAATAATTGCTGGCTAAAACACATTAAAACTAACAAAAAGTGCACGGATTTTAATACATTCCAGATAAAGGCACCGCTCAATACTCTTTGAGGACTCATTCAAGGACATTGTTAGAGAACGTTCTTGGTTAATTTACTAAATCTCCCCGAGCCTAAGATTAGACATTCATCAAAATGGGAATACTGCATTAGTTCTATAGGGTTGATTAATATGAGAATAAAATTAAATAACAGATTATGGGAATACTCAGTAGAGCAAGTGTCAAATAGTAGACATTTAGCAACTGTTATTTATTTTGTAAAGTGCTGCTCACTTTTTCCGTAAGAGAATTAGTATAATTGGAGTAGAATCATTTTACATGATTTCTAACCTCAAATATTTTTTATTCCTGGAACTCTGGGCAATTTCTTTCTCCTCTAGTTTATTTAAGGTAACCTGTTTTTATCCAAAGGTAAATACATGAAACTATACCGTTGGTAGTGAACAAAGGTGGTTTTAATTACTCACACTTTGTGCTGACAGCTGACCATAACTCCTTAGCAGCAGTACACTCTGGTCTACAGCCCAAAGAGCACAAAGAGAGTTTGAAGCAGCCGAGACTTGAAGATTGACATTGGATCCTGGTAAACTTTTTTCTTTAGAAAAATTTAAGTTGACCTGAAAACGAAAATAAACAAAAGGGCAAAAGGAAGGCAAGCCATATGAGAAGAATCATCTTTTAGACTATTCTTCACTTTTTTTAAAACACACATAAGTTAAAAGGGCTTTCTGTGCTCTACCCACCTAATAATATCCATAATTTAGAAAAACAGGAACAACATCCACAGTGAATGTTATAATCCTGCTACTCTTCAATCATCCAACATATTAACTTCTCCATAACTTTCTTTCATTTTTCATTTTGCAAGTCTATGAAAAATTGGGAGTTTAAACCCAACACTCTCTTAAGTTCTCCTTGCTTTTCCCCAAAATTAAAAAAGAATAATTTTCGTCACCCACCTGATGTTTGAAGCATTTCTCAATTTGGAACTGGGTGCTGTCAGTGACCATTTCTCCTCCAGGATGCAAGCTATAGACAAGCATATCTACTGAGGGTGCTAACTCAGGGCTAACGTCTATAGAAATGGAAAATATGCCCTTCCTCCCTGTGAAAAGAAAATTTTAAACCAAAAAAGTGCTTTGGTGAGATAGTTAACTGTCATCTTGCAGAAATCCTCCACTGAATTTCTAGCCATCCTACCCACTGCCAAAGAGACTGCCCTGACCCACTAAATTTAATTTATAAAGCATTTCTAGGTGGGGTTCATAGCCTATTCCATAAATTATAAAAGAAAGAAATAGTTGAACATTTCTTATTACCTTTCAAACTTCAGTCTACTTTTGTTTCTTTTAAAAAAATCCCTTCTTGTTTGAATGTAAAAATACTTACCTGCCTTTCTTGAAAGAGAAAGGGAAGGACCAATGACCCTTTTGCATTATAGCATTATAGCAGTGTTTGGAATATAATTAACTATATATTAATAGCTAATTAATATAATTATATATATTATATATTATATAAATATATAATATATAATTAATATAATTATATATAATTAATATAATTAACTATTAATTAAGTAATTATTTTTCTTTTGGCATTGTGCCTATTTACATGTCTTTATATGGTCCCCAAGGGTAGTTTGGGGGGCAGTAAATAAACAGTCCTAAAATGCGAGGACTGTGACTTTTAAAGAAAAATGTAAAATATATCCCAGTTAAAGCATTTTATTTGTATTAAATTATATGCTAAAATTAGAGGCCTCACCATTTTCATTGATCTCAATTTTCTGTTGCCCATGAAGAACGATTACACCTTTTGAAAGCACCTAGGAAAATGAAAATATAATGATAAAGTTTAGAGAACAGAAACGAAATTTCATTTAATTATAAACGAATGTGATTTACCTCCTTTTCTTGTCTGAGCAATACTATTGACATGTTTGCTAGTAAACTCAGGTTACCAGTAAACAAGCATATGACTCTAGTAGCCATATTCAAGAGAATTTAGGAGTCACAGATAAACTTGCTATAAAGCAATTTAATGTTCCACATTCCAAAACCGTTTTCGAAGACCAATAAAACAACTTTTTATTCATATTTGTAAATGCTGAATTACATCTAAATTTATTTACTTTAGTGAAACAAAGTTATACAAAGCATTAAGAGTCTTCCAGTGCTTTGTTTGGTTTTCTGAAAGGTGTGTTTGATATGCAAGGTATAAGCAAGGCCTGTTCATCCATCTCCACCCAAAATTTAAAGAAAAGAAAATAAAGTAGCAAGCTGGGGGTGCTCCAGAAAAACGCTTCTCTCACTTCACCTTTATCAGCAACTGTGTGCAAATTTGCATCAGCAGACTTTTATTATGGTCTCTAAAGTGCAAAGGCTGGAGACTTGAAATCTAGTACAAATTCCTTGAATTTTTAAATTACAATTTTAGAATATTATTTTAAAAGAGGCTGAGACTTGCAGATAATTTAAAGCTTCCATAAGATCTTGCAGCTTGAAATTGCTGGAGTTGGTACTCCTAGTCCGTTTACTATTTCACTGAATATTAAAATTGCTTTAAATCTCTGAAGTGCCAAGTTTGGGTGATTAGTTCATAAAAAAAGAACTGAGCCTCAACCAGCTGGAAGATATTGTTTTGGGAACTAGAACATTTGCAAAAAGGCATAAAGCTGAAAGTTTAATGAGCCTGGGAGGTCTTAGCACTGTTGGCTATATTAACTCATTGACTTCTCAAAACAGAAAGACAGCTATTGTAACAGATGAGTAAACTGAAGGGGCACACAGAGGCACTGATATTTGTCAGGCCATACAATTGAGAAAAAAGCTTAAAAGTCTGAGTATCAAATTAATTATTGAAAGCCTGACAATCAAATTAATTCAGCCTCTATCCATTCATTCTAAAATATTATATTGAGGGTTTTCTCTGTGATGTACACCCTGCTAGGCAGAATTAAAGTCCACCCAGCCTATTGTGAAAGAATATGTAGGAGAAGACTTGAATCATCTAGGAGATTAGACAGTTTCATTTAAGCCAGGAGATGCATGCTGAGGAGGAATCAGCTCGGAAAATGAGGTGCAGGCAGGTTGGGAGCTGTGGTAGCAAATGGGAACAAAGATTGTTATGGGCAGAAGGAAAAACCTGTGGGAGGCTTCTGAGCCAGAAAAGCACATGGCTTGTCCAAGAAAATGAAAGCACTCTGTGTCTGCAATGAAGAAGGCCGAAGTGTAGAAAGATGCAAAATGAAGCTGGTGAGCTTCACAGGTGCAGACCAGATACAGTCTTGCAGGCAAAAGAAAGGAGTCTGGTATTTGTTTTAATAGAAATAGGAAGTCATTAACTGTATTCGATTAGGAGAGTGAAATAATCCTAATTGCTTTTGAAAAAAACCACTCTAGATTTCCAGACGGAGGGAGGAAGGTACGAGGGAGTGAGGAAGAAAAAGGCTGTTAGGAGACTCATTTAAAATGGAAATGAAGTCAAGTAATTGTAAAGGCCTTATCAGATCAGAGAGGGGCAAACCTAAGCTATTTCAAGAGGGAAGCTGATAACAAGTAAATCAATTCACACCACAGACCTGCAAAATGGCTCAGCTCTGGACTGATCTGCAAAATGGCTCAGCTCTGCATTGGGAAGTATTGGACATTAAGACGAGCAGAGGTGTGGCCAGAAAAGAGGGCGGCAAAAGTCAGGGGCATGTGGGCGTGTCTTTATAAAAACTAGTTAAGAGGTTTAGCTTCTCACTCCAAGGATGCTTGGTATTTCCCACACCCCAGTATGGCAATATTATTGTTGACATGTTGAAGAATTTCTGTACCGGTTGGTAAAGAGCCACTTCCTTGAGCTCCCCAGAGTCCCCTCCTTGCTTCCCTAGAACCTCTCCTCCACAACCAGCTCCTCCCACTCCCACCACTTTGCCCCCAGTCTAAATGAGCCATGCTTGGCTTAGCCAAGGGCTTCAGTGGAATTTGGACTCATACCTTTTCTGATGGTTTGGTGTCCATACCTTGCTGGTTTGAAATATTTTAATGTTTGTGGAAATGATGAAGGAAAGAAAAATGCGAGAGATAATATAATGAAAAAGTGATAGAAATTGGTGATGCAGTAAATAGCATGAAAAAAAGAAGTATCAAAAGATTATTCCAGAATTCTAAGTTTGAAAAATGTGAGAAATCATGTGGTACTACTTTCACTCTTCATGTAGATAGCCTCAAACACCTTTAGTTCTCAGAATAATACACTTCAGACATCTTTGACCTCTTATATTATTTCCTAAAATAAACTTAAATGTGTTTCTCATATCCTCTAATCATCCAGAAAACTCCTATTCATCCTACAAAACCCTACTTAGGCATATTCTCTTTATGTATTTTTCCTTAAAAATATGTATATACATATAAATGTAAACATATAGGTATATATCTTTTTCCTAAATTAGTGGTTGTCAAATTTTAATGTGCTTCAGAATCACCTGGAGAACAAGATTTCTAACTTATTCCCAGAATTTTTTTTTCTTTTCTTTTTTGTTTTGGAGATGGAGTCTTGCTCTGTCACCCAGGCTGGAGTGCAGTGGCACGATCTTGGCTCACTGCAAGCTCCGCCTCCCGGGTTCACGCCATTCTCCTGCCTCAGCCTCAGGAGTAGCTGGGACTACAGGTGCCCACCACCACGCCCGGCTAATTTCTTTTTGTATTTTTAGTAGAGACGGGGTTTCACCATGTTAGCCAAGGTGGTCTCGATTTCCTGACCTCGGGATCCATCCGCCTGGGCCTCCCAAAGTGTTGGGATTACAGGCGTGAGCCACCGCGCCCGGCCACTTGAATTCCCAGAATTTCTAACTTATTCCCAGGTGATGCTGATACTGCTACTCTAGGAAATATACTCTAGTAATCACTGTTCTAAACTCTAGCTAGAGTTAATCATTCATTTTTCTGTAACACCTTAGTGGCCATACATGTTTCATTTGTTACACTTATGTAATTCTAATTTATGTTTTGTCCCCAGTTATACTTTTTCTTTTTTTTTTTTTTTTTTTTTTTGAGACGGAGTCTCGCTCTACTTTTTCTATTTTTTCTATTGTTACAATTGCTAATACAGTACCTGGAATATGAAAACGATTCAGTAAGTGTTGGCCGATTGAGTTAATTCATGTTTCATTAATTTTATATCATCTTCATAAATCTCAGTGATCATGCATCCATTTAGACAGTGTAAAATATTCCATAATAGCAATATATTAATGTCAAACTAATATTTAATATCTTTTGTGTGCCAGAAGTTGGGCAAAGGGTTTATATGTATTATTAAATACTTATCTTGATGATTAGACAATATATTACAAAATTAGACAATATATTACAAAAAATTAACATTCTCTAGAGGTTTAAGTGACTTTCAAAAAGTAACACAAAGCTAGTACGTATCAGAACTAAGATTTGATCCCAGCTACGTCCAAATAGAAATGGGTAACTCTGAAGAAAGGGCCTGAGAATGACAGAGTGCATACGGGTTGTGGTGGCATGGCCTTTTCCCTCCTTTCTTAAAAAGAGATACCAGTTATATACGTTTTATCATTTATGTTTACTTTGAGCTTCCTCGTGGCATATAGGTACAGGGATTTCATTAGGTTCAAAGAAGTTTTAAAGAAAAGAAACAAATTTGGTTGTGGAAGAATATTTTCAGTTCATACCAAATAATTGAAGTTTGCTGTGTAGGTTTTGTCTTCAAAGTCTTCCATATTGAGAATGTAGTGCACTAGCACCCTCTTCTGCTGGTTGCATCTCAGTTCTTCCATCTCTTGGACAATCTTTAGGAAGCTGTTAGTCTTGGAGTAAAATCGGTATGCAAAGTACTCGGGCTGAGGGTATTGAGGCAACACCCAGCCATGAGCCTCGCAATTTTCATTGGCCTTATAGGCTGCCTAGACAAAAAAAATCAAATTTATGGGTATTTTAGGATAAAGAGAAAGGATGAGTGAAAGAATATTTGATAAGATGGTTTATCGTCATGCTGCTTTATCTCTACAAGAACATCTTACAGCCATTCTACATTAAGTCTAAGCCAATTACCCATTTTCTGGTTATACTCTAGAGCGACCACTATGGTTTCTACAACTTAGTCTATTCAAGTCCTAATTAAATAATATTACATTAAATATTTTACTGTATTTTTTTTTTTTTTGAGACGGAGTCTCGCTCTGTCGCCCAGGCTGGAGTGCAGTGGCGCGATCTCGGCTCACTGCAAGCTCCGCCTCCCGGGTTCACGCCATTCTCCTGCCTCAGCCTCCCGAGTAGCTGGGACTACAGGTGCCCGACACCACGCCCGGCTAATTTTTTGTATCTTTAGTAGAGACGGGGTTTCACCGTGTTAGCCAGGATGGTCTCAATCTCCTGACCCCGTGATCAGCCCGCCTGAGCCTCCAAAAGTGCTGGGATTACAGGCGTGAGCCACCGCGCCCGGACGGGAAAGTTTTTATGAAATACAGCAAGAAGTTTACTCTGACCATACTAATTTACCATTCTCAACACAAAAAGTCTGAGGAGTCCTTTAAAAATATCTAAGAAAGATTGATATATAATTATTACAGATAGTAGCTTACTTCTCTCTCGAATATATCCAGAGAAATTCTTTACATTATTCCAAGGTAATACATTACAGGACTTCTCAAGTATTTCCTTCTATAAAAACACAATTCTCTTTCTATTTCCGTAATAAAAGTGAAGCGTTGCTTATTTTCAGCTAATTCTCCTTTATACAATTTAATATGTATGCTATCCGTCCTTTTCCCAGGACTCTTAAAATAATTTTTAATCTGCTTTTCATAGGGTCTATATTCTTAATATTTAACCATTTTTCGGTACTGTAGATTCATACCGAGATGTATCTTTTCATTTCTGTTCCATAAATATAATCTCGCATAGACCTAAACCTTAGCAAGCCAGTGCAGTGTTTTTGTTTGCTTGTTTGTTTTTGTTTTACTTGCCTTTGGTTTAACTTACTTTCAAAGTGATATTTGGGTATGTAAACGTAGATGTGTCCAAGAAAAACTGAGCGATGCCGTTTACATCTGTGGTGTAGTTGCCCACAACTTTGTCCTTCAGATGCAACTGGACAACTTCATTTGGGATTGGAGAGTTGTCTGGATTAAGCAATTTAATCTGTACAGGAGGAAGAAAATACATTTCTGAAGCATGTAGTAAATTTGGGAATCCATGTTGACGGCATTTGCCAAGGTTCTATCATGGGGACCCCTGCTCTCCTTGGTGCGTATGCACTTCCTGGGAGGCTTCATCTACTCCTGCTGAGTGTATGATATGCACCATTAATACACTAAAGAGTCTAAACTCTGTTTCTCCTGCCCACAAAGATCTCTGAAAACTCAGGCCCATATCATTAACTACCCTGAATATTTTTTATAATAAAAATGCTACAGAAACCCTCAAATTGGAATGATTTATTACTGTGCCCACACTTCCCTTTTTTCTCTTTCTCTTATTTATCTCAGTGAATACCTCAACCATTCACTTAGTTACTAAAGTCAAATATCTAGACACATCCTAGACTTATTTTCTTTTTCCTATAATTTTCAATTGTTGATAAAATATTTTCAATTGTATCTTTTTAACATTTTCTGTTTCCAACTGATCACATTCGTTCCTGTTGCTATTCCTTATATCAATTTCTTATCTTTTATCCCTCATACATCTTCTATTTTTTCTATCTAGTCTCTCTCTCCTGTATTGCTTTTGCTTGTTCTTTCTCTATACTGGCATCAAACCAAATTTTCTAAAATGCAAAATTTAGCATCATCTTCCCTAAAACATTGTAGTGACTGCTCTGATCGGCCATGGTTATTCACTAGAAATCTCTAATTCTCTTACTAGTACAGGCAATGATTGCTTTAAAAAGTCCCTTCTGAAATTGTATTATATATAGTAGATACAATGCCTGCATCAGTATCTATGCCAGTTTGAAGCCTTTAAAGGCAACCTTCTTAGCAACATCTAAGGCCACAATAGACAGACAAAAACTGTCTGAGACATCCTTTTTTTAGCTCAGTCAGTTTCTGCAAAACCACTTCTGCTTCGAGCCTTTCATCTTATTTCTGCCACTTATCATTTTCCTGCTGGTCCAAGCAAACACAATCCTTTTTTCTTGCTCAGCATCTGTAGACCGATGCCTCATTTGCACCATCTACACAGATTTTGAATGTAGTTTCATCTCATAGCTTGATCTTGTAAGAAAAATTAACTTGTCTCAGCAATCCATAGGCCACAGACACATGACACCTTGCCTTTAGGATCACACAGAGTTTCGCTCTAATTTTAGTACACCTAGACTAGAAAGATCCTTTGAGTCCCTTCTCGTCACAGGAAGATGAACAAGCCATATGATTTCTGGGCACTTTCCTTTCTTTCTTTGTCCCCAAACCCAAATAGTGCCCAAGTGATGACACCAGGCCCGTTATCAACTGCTGGGGCCAGGCATGCAGCACTTCATTAGCAGATGTTTCTTGTGGCAGAGGTATTTGTCATATGTCCTACAATTTTAAACAGTATCATTTCAGCCATCCACGGATGCTGCTACTGTCTCTTGTGAAGGAATTCCCTTGTTAGCTCTCTGCCTTGCCCAGCTTCCTATGTTCAAATATGTTACTCTTGGAGTCATACCTCTGAAGTCTTGAACTTTGTAGGGGATATTTAAAAAGCAGATAGTACCTCTATTCTGGCAATAAAGCTTACCCTTCAAAAGTGCTCCCTAGTAATACTGAGCCACGTGTTTGATGACCCTTATGACAACACATGGCCAGATAAACCATTTTTAATTTCCACTAATGCAGCTACTATAGTGACTCACTCTATCACAGAGAAACCAGCCCCTTTTCCAAAAGTAGAACAGGAATGACTTGTTTCTCCTGGCACATCTCCTGAAAGTGATCAGAACATTCACCACTGTGAAATGGCCAAAAATCCGAAAGATACCACTTTATACAACCATGGTTTTGAACTAAAACATTTTATTCTTTGAGACTCACATCTGCTTATAGCTGCCATTGGTCTCCCTAAAACGATCAAGGAAATAAGAGCTCTTATATACGAGTTTTCAAGAACTGATTCCTTCAAATGCTAATGAAGAGGGTGTGTCCAGGCAGGACACTGTACCTGCATGACAATATATTAATAACAGACTACATTGTCCGCGGGGATACCTGATTCATGTAGGTACCACCTATCCCCTATCACCCTGATAAATTATTACAAACCTCAGCTGGCTTTCCCAGCTCTCTATAGGAAAAGATGTCTTGGAGTTCTTGATTATAGGATAAGATAATACGATACCTTGAAGTTTCAAAAAGCTTTGAGAGGGAATGGGAAGGAGCTGGGCCTTAATGACTAGGCTAGGGCTTAAGTTCACACACACACACACACACACACACAGACAGACACACACCTCTCAACCATGTCTTATGCTAGAGAAGACAGAAATAAAACCCCTGAGTTAATCTGGAGCATGATTGACTGGCAAATTTTAGGGGATTATTGCTAATTTTTTAGATGGGATAATAGGATTTAGGTAATCTTTTTAAAAACATCTCAAATAACCCTTCATTGAGATTCACTATTCTAAGAGTGGCAAAATTCTAATTTATCACTTTTTAACTTATTAGCCAATACATTTTACCATTTGGCAATGTCTGCAAACACTTTGTGCTATCACAAATAGGAAGGGGATGGTGCTACTAGCGTTTAGTAGGTAGAGACCTGGGATGTTGCTAAACTCTACCCATGCACAGGGTGGCCCGCACAGCAAAGTATTATCTGGCCCAAAATTTCAGTTGTGCCTAGGCTAAGAAAGAATGGTTCAGACAAACAATGCATCTAAATAATTATTGTCAATGTCTGCTAACATCTCAGTAAGAGAGGAAGAGTGCTTTCTGTGAAAAGTACATGACACTACCTATATTATATTCTTGCCTACTGTACCCACCAAAAATGAACTTGAATCTGATCAAGCTTCTGAACCTCTCTACTGGTTTATAGGAAACACAGGGGACTGAAAGTAGTTGCTTCTGGGGAAGTATTCACGAAATGAAGGGATTAGAGGGGAGAGGTGCTCATTGTTCTTCGTATTTGAATTTATAGTGTTATTTTTCTTGCTAATATATGTGTTGTCTGCAATTTAAAAATTACTTATGTTCTTTCCCGGTCGTGGTAGCTTTGACAGCGCATAATGGCGGCAACCACGTCTGCAGGGGTGCCGGCGACCTTGTCGGAAAAGCAAGAGTTTTATCAGCTTCTGAAGAACCTCATCAATCCAAGCTGTATGGTGGGGAGGCAAGAAGAGGAAATCTATGAAAATATCCCAGGATCCTCATCCAAGGGTGAGGGCTGCAGCCTGTACTACACTTGGACAGATGGCTACAGATTTTGCACCTAATTTCCGAAAGAAATTTCATGAAATGGTGATTGCAGCTCTGTTACGTACCATGGAAAATCAAGGTAATCAGGGTGTGTAATCACCTGCAGCTTCTGCTCTTATTATTTTTATTGAAGATGCCCCAAATCATTCCCAGTTCTGTATTTGGACGGTATGGTGAAAAATCTACATTCTATCTTGGTGATTAAACTTCAAGAGTTGATTCAGAATGGAACTAAGTTGGCCCTGGAATAACTTGGGGCAACCATTGCATCGGTTGCAGATACAATCGAAGAAAATTTTTTCCCATGTTGTGATATATTCATGCCCTCACTAAAGCACATCGTTGAGCTTGCTGTTCAGAAGGAACTCAAGCTTCTGAGAGGAAAAACTATTGAGTGCATTAGCCATATTGGTCTTGCTGTTCGGAAGAAAAAATTTATGCAAGATGCATCAAATGTGATGCAGCTGTTGTTGAAGACACAATCAGACTTAAATAATATGGAAGATAATGGCCCTCAGACCTCTTACATGGTTTCAGCATGGGATAAATGTGTCAGATTCTTGGAAAAGATTTTCAACAGTTCCTTCCACTGGTTATCGAGCCTCTTATTAAGACTGCTTCAGCTAAACCTGGTATTGCTCTCTTAGACACACAGGATGTGGAGAATATGAGTGATGATGATGGCTGGCAATATGTAAATCTTGGAGACCAACAGGGTTTTGGAATTAAAACTTCAGGACTTGAAGCAAAAGTAACTGCTAGCCAGATGTTGGTTTACTCTGCTAAGGAGTTAAGGGAAGGGTTTGTGGACTATACAGAACAAGTTGTGAAGCTGATGCTTCCTTTACTGAAATGTATTTCCATGACAATGTTCGAGTGACAGCAGCAGAGTCCCTGCCTTTTCTCCTGGAATGTGCAAGAATTTGTGGCTACAGTATCTTGCACAGATGTGGCAATTCATATGTAACCCCTTAATCTAGGCTATTGGTACTGAAACAGATACATACGTGCTCTCAGAAATAATGAATTCTTTTGCAAAGTTCATTGAAGTTATGGGAGATGACTGCTTTAATGATGAATACTTGGAAGAACTGGGAGGAATACTGAGAGCAAAATTTGAAGGGCACTTTAAAAACCAAGAATTGCGACAGGTGAAAAGACAGGAAGAAAACTATGATCAAAAGGCTGAGATGTCTCTGTAAGATGAGGATGAATGTGATGTTTAGATTCTGACCAAAGTATCAGATATCTTGCACACATTATTTAGTACTTATAAGGAAAAGACTTTACCATGATTTGAACAACGACTTCCATGAATTGTAAATCTAATTTGTTCAAGTAGGCCATGGCTAGACAGACAGTGTGGATTGTGCGCATTTGATGACATCATAGAGCACTGCAGTCCAACTTCATTTAAAAATATAGAATATTTTCAGTGACCAATGCTACTAAATATGCGAGATAACAACTCCGAAGTCAGGCAAGCTGCTGCTTATGGCCTGAGTGTCATGGCATAATTTGTTGGAGATGATTATCGTTCTTTATGTTCACAAGCTGTTCCACTGCTGGTAAAAGTTATTAAGTGTGCAAATTCCAAAACCAAAAGAAATGTCATTGCTACAGAGAACTGTATCTTCACAATAGGGAAGATTTTGACGTTTAAGCCTAACTGTGTAAATGTAGATGAAGGTCTTCCACACTGGTTATCATGGCTTCCATTGCATGAAGATAAAGAGGAAGCTATTCAGACTTTGACTTTTCTCTGTGACTTAATTGACAGTAACCACCCAGTTGTAATTGGTCCAAGTAATTCCAATCTTCCCAAAATAATCAGAATCATTGCAGAAGAAAAAAATTAATGGGACTATTAACTATGAAGATCCCTGTGCCAAACGCCTAGCTGATGTCATGCGTCAGGTACAGACTCCTGAAGATTTATGGTTGGAATGTGTATCCCAACTTGATGATGAACAGCAGGAAGCCTTACAGGAGTTGCTAAATTTTGCTTGAAGCACTTTGATATGACTTGAATATTATCTACCATAAAAGTAACTACAAATAAGTGTTGTGAATGGATTTTATTATAAATCAGTGAATCACTGAACTGTTTTCTCTCTGCTAAGCTGTTTATAGCTCTTCCCCAAGTTTCCCCAGAATTAGTCAATGTTCTTCCTCTGTTTATCTTGCATGTTTTATCTCCTAAACACAGACCTTGGTGATAACCTTTGCTTTAGGCTGTCTTACAAAGTTTGTCACCTCTCCCCTAGTTGATGTGAAGTACGTAAATTGTTGCTATGTGTTTGAACTATTATTGATGCTAGCCAAGCAGTATACTTGATGGGAAAATGTCTTGCTATCATGATATGCTAAGAGCTCATGAAAATAAGACAGAATTTCCAGGACAAACATCTTTGGAATTGTGAGTGAAGGATATAGTGGCAGGCTTGTCCCTCCTTGATCAATACTCTTGATATTTGTGGTGATGGGAGGATGCTGGAACTAGAAGAGAGTTTTGAGATATTGCAGAGGATGTGGAATGTATATAAACTTTTTCATAATGTACTCCTGGGAACTGGGTGGGATATACCCATATTCTAGTTCCCAAGGTGTCCGACTGAGAGTTAGAGAACTTTTAAATTTCCTTAGCCAGACTGGTCTCTATTTTTTTAAGTTATCCAGGACTCCAAGAACCATAGTTACTGAAAATGGAGTCCTGATTCATCTAACATTGGTAGCATGTAACAGTGTTTGACAAATAGTAAAGTAATCAATATTCTTGGGAGTCAGTGTTGTATGTTTCAGCGGAGTATTATTTTGTATATGTATGCCATTTTCCCCCTGCAAAGCAGTTCAACAAAAAGAGAAGCTCTGATTATAGGGCTTAAATTGATTTATATTTTGAAGAATTTCCTAATAGATTCTACAGTAGCACTGAAGAGCATTCTATTGTAAAAGTCAGAGGAAAGCAAATGTAATTTTCTTTGAACATGAAAAAGAAAGCAACTTTGAGAGTGGTCATTTAGCAGTAGATGTGCATTATTATGAGAAAACAGTTCCATACATTCAGGGTTAATTATATTAATTGGAATGTCAGTCTTTAATGTCTAGCTTATTGTAGGGTAGAAAAGAGCTTTCTACTCAACTAATCATTAATCATTGATCCAAAACTTAAATACATCTATCATTTCCTGGGGCTATTGTGAGTACTGTATATGTATTTAGCAAATGTTTAAGACCTAGTAAGTGCTCAATAAATTGTAGCTGTTAGTGCAAAAGAAAAAATTACTTTAAAAAAAATATTCCACCATAATCACACATAGTAGAGAAGAAAACTTAAAACTCAAGTAATTCTTAGGTAAAAATAAAAATAAAAATAATGAAATCATCAAAAATGATTTTAATTGAACTTGAAAATTGTTAAGATGGTAAATTTGATATGTGCATTTTTTCATAATTTAAAAAATAAAAATAGTATAGAAAAACACCTGTGAGGGGGAAAGTAGTATTTAGGGAAAATTGTATAAATTTGAAAACATGGAAGTTTAACATAAGTATTTATAACAAGATGCTAGGGAAAAAAAACCAAAAGAGGTAGAAGAAAAAATATAATAAAAATAAATGATGAAATGAAAATCATTTAAAATAACATTAGAAATAAAGATAATTAACAAATCCAAAATCTAATGGGAAAAAAACACAAGCACAACTAGTAATAAAAAAGGGGAAATAAATTATGATAGATTTATTTTTTCAAATCATAAGTGAACATATTTTTATGCCCTCTATTTTAAAACCTAAATTTAATAAGAAATAGCTAGATATAGAAACTAACACATTATAGAAAATTCTTAGTAAACTAAAAAAGGAAAATTTTTTGACTTGATAAAGTATATCTCACAAAATTCAACAGTTACTTAGTAGGTTTATGGATTAAATTTTAAAAAGCATTCCCCAAAATATGCAAAATACAACCAGGAAGTCTACTATCATCTCTAATA